>NC_142929.1:111871537-112031537 GCF_046866305.1 Octopus bimaculoides
GAGAGACCAGAGAGAGTAGGTGTTAACCGCAGGAAGTCGTAAGATGCCATTTCGGAAGTTTGTTGGAATATCGTTTGTTGGTTTGTGGAGAGTTTGTTGGATTGTTACGTTGTTGTTACCCTGCTTTGTTATATGTTTTATTGTTACTACACTGTTATAGTGTAAAAAAATTATCGTCATAAATATTGGCGATGAAGATTTGAAACTCACACAGGTCAGTTAATAGACTTTTGTGATACAAAGTTGTTAATGATGGAAGGCCTATTAGCTTCTATAATACATTTGCAAAAACAGCAGCAAGAACAACAATGGGAGTTGCAGAAACAACTACTTCAGCAACAACAAAAACAAACAACAGTTAATGGAGCTATGTCTTCAGAAGTCCGGAAACACTATAAGTTCATTTTCACCAGATGGCGTATTGAACTTTATAACAGAATTCAGTTATGACCCAGAGGAGGGTATAACTTTTGCAGCATACTTGAGAAGATATGAAGAAATCTTCAGGGAAGATTGCAAGTTGTGAATGGACAATGAAAAAATAAGACTATTATCACATAAATTAGTTCCAGCTGAACATGAAAAATATTGTAATTTCATACTACCCAAAATAACTAGTGGAATTTGTTTCCAGGAAACAGTTGAACTACTATCAAAAGTATTCAGTGATAAGAGTTCCCTATTTAACCCTTGACGGGAGTGTTGGAATCTAGTTAAAAAAGAGGATGAAAACTTTGTCACATATGAAGACTTTGTCGCAGATGTGGAGACACATATTTGTACATGTAAAAGTAAACGCAGTGAATATTAAATTACAACTAGATACTGGTAGCAATATCTCGATTATCAATACTGACATTTGGAAAAGAATTGGAAAACTTATGTTAAGGAAAACCTCAAAAATTGCAGGAGACATGACAGGTGAAAAACCACACTTCGTAGGCCAAATGTAGAGTGTTATCACATTTCAGGGAAAAACCTGTAGAGCAAAAGTTTTTTTGGTGAAAAATGCAACCAATCTGTTTGGTATAAACTGGTTGGAGTTGTTTGACTAATGGGCCTTTCCCATAAGTCTGTTCTGTAAAAAAATAAACTCAAGTACTGATTACATTATTTAGTTTAAAAGACAAAAATTATTGCTTTAGTCTGGGAAAGGAGCTATGCCTATGACTTTCAAAGGCCCTCCAAGCTTAGTGAAATTGAAGCAGTTGCTGTTTCTCTTGAACAGCAGCAGGAAACATGGGCAAGTGGGTGATTCTAGAGAGTTGGTATGAGGAGTAAGGACTGGGAAAGTAATTGTAAGTATAGGGTCTGGAGGATGTGCACAATATAGGTGATGAGATGTAATAAAGAGATGATGGTTAGGTAAGGGGATGGAATCCAATCTGATGCCTTCTTTCATTACTCTCTCTCAATATTAAGGGACCAAATTGGTAAGAGAGTGGGTGAGTAATAAATAATAGAGTAATGAAGAATAGTTTATGGAGACTTATGGGAGAGACCCAAGGGTTGATACCATACATCCTGATCTCAATCTTATCAAAACTACCATTTTTATCACTTTTTCTGTTTTGCTTACATAGGTTGGATGGGTTCTCTCCAGCATCATTTCACTACCAGTTGTGGTCCTTTATCACCTTTGTTAAGTTCAGCTACTTGAGATCAGTCATCATGATTTGATTCCATATCTTCCTTGACCTTTTTCTTCCACTGGGTCCTTTCTTTATGCAATGAGCTTACTCCATACACATCACATACCCATACCTGCATAGTCTTTTCTCTTGCTTACTATATCTGATTTTCTTTACATCAGGCTTGTCGCTCAGCTCATGTGCTCCATTGTTCAGCTGCACTACAGGGTGTCCACAAAGTCTGGGTACATGGGGATTAGCACATACTTTAAGAAATTATTATTTCTTATATTTAATTGGTTATGTTATGCTTTTATTTACTCCATGTACCCAGACCTTGTGGACACCCTGTATATTTGAAAGTGTAAGTTCAGGAATTAATGAGGACACTTTCAACCAGATTCCTTTGCATCTATTATTATATCATATATACATACATGTGCATATACATGCACACACACACACACACACACACACACACACACACACACAACTTTTATGGCAAATTAATTCAGAACTTACAGCTCTTTTACCCTGACTAGGAATTCTCATTTGTACCTATCATCATAGGTGCATTAGGTTATGTACCAACAAATTTGCACAAAAATCTAAAAATACATGGTTTCAAGGAAAAAGAGCAAAAGAAACTGATGCAGTTTCTCCAAATCCAATCTATTAGTGGCACACTTAAGATTTGTAAGACATTCCAAAAAATTTCCATCTGTGATTCTTATGTGGATAGATCCACACACTTGGGTGTATGCATTGACAGTTCAACCAACACACCAACTCAATCACATATTCACAAACACTGAGAATTCTCTTAACTCAAAAAGTTTTGTTGCTTTGTTAGTGACTGGCTTGAGCTCAAACAAAAATGACTGATTTTACAAGGGAAGTAGGGATGGAACCTGTCTTCTTTTGGTCAATCAAGTTGACTGGACCAAACAGAATTATATTTTTTGGGTTAGTATAAAATAATGACAGCAATCAGATTTAAATATTCTCACAATATATTTATTCAAATGTTTTTGTATTAGGAAAGAGTCAGAGGGTTCAGAAATGTGAGAAATGTTTTAATTGTTGTGTTTCATTAAACTACTGAAGTCGGTATTAATTGGTAATTTTTACTGATTAGGGTCATGAATGATATGTAGACCTTGTCCAAATATCTAAGCAATTAAACAAATTATTCCATCCTCTCTAGTATAGGTAATTAGATGTAAAATCTATGTCAGTATAATTATATATATTTGTGTGTGTGTGTGTGTATATATATATATATATATATATATATATATATATATATATATATATATAAAAAGTGCCACACCCTAACAGTTGAGGGAACCCGTGGAAGAGGTAGGCCCAGGAAGACCTGGGCTGAGGTGGTGAGGCAAGACCTTCGTACATTGGGCCTCACCGAGGCGATGACTACGGACCGAGACCTTTGGAAATGGGCTGTGCGTGAGAAGACCCGGCAAGCCAAGTAAGATCGTTGCCAGTGCCCCTGGACTGGTTCTTGTGCGGGTGGCACATGAGATGCACCATTTTGAGCGTGGCCGTTGCCAGTACCGCCTGACTGGCTCCTGTAGGATTTTCGAGCGAGATCGTTGCCAGTGCCCCTGGACTGGCTTGTGCGGGTGGCACATAAAAGACACCATTTCGAGCGTGGCCGTTTTCGTGCGGGTGACACGTAAAAGCACCCACTACACTCTCTGAGTGGTTGGTGTTAGGAAGGGCATCCAGCTGTAGAAACTCTGCCAAATCAGACTGGAGCCTGGTGTTGCCATCCGGTTTCACCAGTCCTCAGTCAAATCGTCCAACCCATGCTAGCATGGAAAGCGGACGTTAAACGATGATGATGATGATGATGATGATATGTGTATGTATGTATGTGTGTGCATGTATATATGTATGAATACGCACACATATGATCAGTTTGGTTTGGTTTGGTTTGTAGTCAGAAAGAAAGACCACTTGACTATATGAAAATAGTGAGGGTTCATAATATAGTATAATAATAATCATACTAAGAAACAATGCCCATGACTCTGAGGTTCTTGCAAGGCTGATCACCCTACACCTGTCAGATGTGCATGTTATGTATTTAAGTGGAACACTGTCAAAGACTGCTGCTGTGGAAATTCTACATGCACAGCTGTTCAGTAAAGTAAATAAAAGGATATTTTGTATAAAGTAAAAATTGTAATTATTAAGAATTAATAACATAGGGATAGTAGCTCATGGTTGTATGTCAAGGAGTTATTTCACTTATCAGTAGAGAGATTGGAGTAGAAACCAAATTCAGAAAAGTTAAAGGAGACAAGGACAGAAAATTATATGTTGAGAGTGACAGAGAGGAATAAAAGAATGGCAGATTGAAAAGATTTAATAGATGACTGGGTGTACAGAGGAATGACTGAAAGAACTGGTAGGGAGATATGGAATATTGGTATCACCTCCTCTATTAAAGCTGGGATCATTATCTGAATATTTACTTCCACTCCTGTAAACAAGTTGTATATGCTTCTGATATGGCATTTAGGTACATCTCATTTGAAGCCACATCTTTGGTTGTCATTTGAGTAAGTATATACACATATTTGTATGTTTTACACACACACCTCACTTGTATTATACATATCTATAGGTGCAGGCATGGTTATTTGGTTAAGAGGCTCACTTGGCAACCACATGATTTCAGGTTCAGTCCCACTGTGTGGCCCAAAGTACCACACAGTGGGACTCTTTTACTATGGCCCTGGGGAGATCAATGTCTTATGAGTGAATTTGGTAGGCAGAAATAGTATGGAAGGCCATCATGTGTATGTGTGTTGTGTGAGACGGATCTCATTAGTGAGGAAATAACCACCATTTATAATTTTATTTGCATGTGAATTAACCTTTTACATAACTATTTGACATTTGGAAACAATTGAATCTTTAAGTCAAAATATTTCTCTCTCTTATTTATCCAGTCTGTTACTCAATATCTCCCTGCCTCTCTCTGATACATGAAGTAAAATTTCATCATTGACTGCTTCATCTCTTAAAGCTGCTTTAGATATAAAATAGTCAAATGGATAAGATATCAGATTGACTACTTGTAGTTTTTGAGTTCAAATCTGCTGTAGGCATTTTGTTATCACAATATCAATTATTAACAACATATCAAACAATAAAATTCAGTTTTATCTATAATTTCCAATGTTTTTATTTTAATTAACCTAGTTCTTGTATTTTATTTTATGTATACAGGGTACGGACAGTATTCGTTCGCATGATGCCTATCTCAAGAAAAATAAAACTTTTATTTTTTGAGATGTATTTGTCAAATTTGGTTCAGTTTGTCTTCACGACATGTTCTGTTGATCTCACTAGACGAACCTGCCTTTGACCTCAGTGACAACCTCCAGGCAACCTCAAAACCGACCAAAGGTCTTCATCTCTATCTCTTATTTTAGGCCTCAGAAGGCCCTGGTAATCCTGGCTTTCAGCTTGTCCTTTATGCTGCAGTTGAATTTGTTGGTCTCTTGCTCCACCACTCTCCACACAAAGAAGTTGAGGAGGTTGCAGTCAGGTGAGTTGGTAGGCTAAATGACAGGTGCTGTGTGATCAAAGAAATTCTCTCACAGCCAGGCCTGAGTCTTCCAACTGCAGCTACCTGGTCAATCCAGGGCTTCACCACCTCTCTCAGAACACAGATGTAGCCATCAGTGTTCAGTCTGAGGCTTTCAGGGAAGAAGTGGAGTGGTACGATGTCACCTTCACTGCTGACAACACTGAAGACCATGATTGTTGCTGGCAATTTCATCTCTATGACACTGGGCATGTCCTTAGGTGAGACAGCAAATCACCTATTGTTCTGGGAGTTGATCTTCTGATCTTGGCAGAAATTCTTCTTGCTGAAGGAGAACCACAGCGTGTCTGGCTCTAGCAGATATTTCAACTTGTTGATCAGCTTCTATGAAAAATAACAAATGTCTTCATGCACCATCAGCTGGATGAGCTTTTCATCCACATCTTTCTCCCCACATCTTTCAATTTGCTGGATGTCATTGATGAATTTTGGTGTTCTGATGGTGTCAGATCATCGGTCATGGGTTTTCTCTGCTGTTGCCTTGTAGTCAAATCCTGAATCTTGTGGCTCATTTCTCACCTTTTCCACCATCCTTCTACTGACATTGAGGAAGCCTGAAATATCCTTGTTTGTGCTTCTGGCATGGATTCCAAGGAAGATATCATATCTCTTCCACAAATTGGGGAGGGGTGGTGGTGTTCAAAATTTTTCCTAGTTGATTATTCTGTAAAGCAATAATGCTAAAATACTTACTGTTTTTAAGAAAAAGACCAACAACAAAAGTCAAAAAAAAAAAATGTGCAAAATTAGAGCAGTTGAAAATTGTGAACAAATACCATTTGCACCCAATAATATATAAATTTATGAAAATTTATATATTTCTGTTGTTTTTCTGAACAAAACAATTCATTGTACTCCATGTGAGTTCACTTAGCTATTAGAAATAAATAGTAGGTCTGGAAATGTTACCAGCAAATACTAGCATCCTATCTTGGTAGAAGTGTATCTCATCTGCTTCGTGCTATTTAACTGAAGTTAAACATTGACACTTTATAACTTTTGTAGGTTTTATGTTATATTTCATCATCATCATCATCATATTCACTTTGCCATGCTTGCATGGGTTGGATGGAATTTGTTGAGGTGGATTTTCTATGGCTGGATACTCTTCCTGTTGCCAATTCTCACCTGTTTCCAAGTAAGGTAATATTTATCCATGATTGGACTTGTTTTCATGGAAGATTGGTAGCAAAGGATACTTTGCATGATGGGTATACTCATTTACAACTATTGCACAATATCAAGGTAAGGAGATAGTGAGGCATGCATGCATACATACATACATGTGCATGTATACAACAGGCCTCTTTCAGTTTCCATCAACCAATATCCACTTACATAGCTTCCATTGGCTCTGGGTTTATAATAAAAGACTCTTGCCTAAGGTGCCATGCAGTGGGACTGAATCTGGAACCATGTGGTTAAGAAACTGACTTCTTACCACACTACCATGTCTGTGCCTATTTACCTTAACATTTTTCTTTTATTTCCATGCATGCCCTGGAATTACATAATCTCTATCAAATATGTAGACACATTAGCAACTCACCAGGACATTGTCATAACACCATTTACTGTCTCTTGTATTTGAGTCAACCTTAAAACATATAACTTGAACAAAGGAGCCACTGCTACTTTGAAGGAAATTTGGTTCCCATTTCCAGCAGTTCGAGCAACTATATAAGCGGTTACTTCATTGGCTTAAACCAATGGTTTGCAACCATTTTTTACCTATGGACCCCTTTAATTTCAGTTTTACTTGGGTGGACCCTCATAGCCATTCAGTGTGTAAAAAATCCTATTATATTTTTATAATTAAATATCATTAGGAATGGTGTAAAAAAATTGCTAAAATATTTTGTGTATCTTATATGTATAAGCAATTAAATTAATTGTGCGTAAATTTTAGCAAAAAGAATCTTATATGGACCCCCCCCCCCCCAAGGGCCATATAAGTCCCAATGGAGAACCACTAGCTCAGACAATCAATTATCATCTTTGGGCCTAAATCTCTTAGGTTACTTATCTCTTTTAATAAATCCAGAAGCATCTTGGTTATTTCATTCTAACTAATATCATCCTGTCCATCTCTGCTACAGTGGGCTGTAATACCTCAAAACAGTAAAATAAATGCTAAATCTGTAGGTTGTTTCTGAATGTCACTTCAATAATTCTTTCATGACATTTTGGCTCTAGCTAACTCAACTTAGAAACTATCACCACTGCCATCATTGTGAGCTAAGTGGGTCTCTATATGATTGTTTCATTTGCTAGAAATAGCAACCAAATCTCCCTCAGATCTTATCTTGCTATAATCCAACATGTCCTACCTAAGGAAGAACATACTGGATTATGTAAATTCTAGGTATACTATATTAAAAAAAATTAAAAAAAAAAAAAAATTGGTACTGTCATGATCAGAAAGTCATTTTTCATGATTCTACTTGACAGGGCTGAACTAAGCCCCAAACAAAACTAACAACAATACAATGCTTGCTTACAGCACAAAAGCTTGATCTATTTATTTAACAGTCTGGTAAACTTAACACTTGGCCATTACTTAACAGTTAAAAAAAAGAAACAAAAAAAAAAACCCCAACAAATTGGCCCTTCCTCATATTTGTGAGTAGTTTGTATCATCATTGGTAATGACTTACTTGTAAATTGATGTTCTTTGTTATTTTAAGTGTCAACTGTCATTCAAAGCAAACATGTTTTGTAATTTTGTTTTGTATTTCACTTCTAATGATATAATTACTTTCCTTGTTTCTTTTTGTTTTTCTCTTTTAACCTTTTCTTTCATAGGTTTATTTCAAAAATATTTAGCAGAATTCCCTAGAAAGTTGTAAGTGATCTGAAATTGCATGTTTGTTTAAATGCTCACTCTTTTGTCCCTCTCCTCAGTCACGGCTCCACCTATCCATTACTGTTTTCTGAACAATTTAGGCACTAACACTTTGTGTCAGTCAACCCTACTTTCAAAGTTTAACTGTCTCATTATGTTACTAATTCCTAACATAACTATGCTTGTTGAACATAAATTATTTGCTGTTTGCTTTGTTATTGCAGAGCATATTTCATTTCATTTCATTTACACTATTGAAAACATCTGCAAAAACGCAGCCCATGGAAATATATATTATTACACTTGTTATGACTGATGGAATCTATAATAGAATTCAGCTTTGCATAATGCTTTCTGTATTTTACTAACATAAAGTAATGAAATAAATAAGTACACACACACACACACTCTCTCTCTCTTTCCCCATCCTCCACTCAGAAATATGAATTTTTCTTATTTCTTTGAGTTGCTTGGTACAACTAATGCACTAAGATGATATTTTTATATCTACAAAATAAAATGTTTACCAATGTCATTATATATGTGAGGCAGCAAGCTGACAGAATTGTTAGCACACTGGTTGAAATGCTTAGCAGCATTTTATCTATCTTTATGTTCTGAGTTCAAACTCGCTGAAGTCGACTTGCCTTTCATCCTTTTGGGGTCAATAACATAAGTACCAGTTGAGCATTGGGATCACTGTAATTGACGTACCTCCTCCCCCAAAATTGCCTGCCTTGTGTCAAAATTTGAAATTAATATCACATGTATATGTGTGTGTATGTACATGTGTATCTTTTCTGTTTATCTTTTCTCTGGAAAACAGACGTTAAATGATGATGATATATAATATGTTTTTGGTCAAACATTTCAGAAGCATTGGCTTGTGAAGGTCTTGGGCATTGCTCTTCTACTACTGCTGCCAGTAAAAACAAAATCCATTTTAAGATATGCACACACATACATACACATAGACAAAATTAATCTTAGACTATATTTTTTTATTAGTGATTGGTAAGCCAGGAGTAAACCTTAGACTTACGTTTGCATATTGTTTTAAACAAGGCATTTGGGCAGATAAACAAGATACTTTTGAAAGAGAGATACAATGTCAGACTATATGCTTACTTGAAGAATCACTCCAGTAAGTCTTCTCTCAAATACTTTGACATATTTATTAGATATTCCTGAAAAAAAAATAATAAATAATTGCTATTGACAGAAGGAATTGTAACACATTCGTCTGCTAAAGACTGAGCAGAGTTGAACTTCCGTTTGTATTAGCAGGCATTCCTTGTCTTAACTTTACAGCTGCTTGTATCTACTTCATCTTCACTGCAGTTACTCCATTGTTATATTTCACTTTACTATTCACTTTACATAATCTTTCATCATCCTTTCAGAATTATTTTGTTGATCACTCTTTCCTTTTTTTTTTCCTTTTCAACCACCAATTTCCAACAATTCAAATTAATATTTAACTGAACTTATCACATCTAATTCTAAATTCTTCATATTTCAAACAGCACCCCAAGTGGTTATGGACATTACCTGTCCTCTATATCCTAAAGGATAAAAGTACAATCCCTGCTTCTTTGTATATGTTTATTTCAGTCAAGTAAATTCCATGCCATGTCTCTTTTTTTCAGTGAATTACTGTTACATACCTATCCTGTTTCACTGCTTACTCCACCCACACTAAACACTTTGTTCATCCCTTCAAAAATCTTGTTTTGCTTATATCTACTTATCAATCATTAACCTACAAAATATTCTATTTTAATTTTATAAATCATATCTTAGCTCTTTATTGCAAGAGGGCTTGTCTGTTTGGGCTATTAGCTTTGTTACTCTCAAAATGCCCACACAAAGGCTAACATATACACATGTACAAAACTAAAGCACATATACAAGGGCTAATTTATACACGCACAGACTAACATTATCATGATTAGAAGCAAGGACACACACGTGTGTTTGTGTGCGTGTTTGTTTGTGTGTGTGCATGCACGCACACAGACATAAGTACCAATATTTTATTATTATCATTATTATTATTAAGTCATGTTACAGACTACTTTGCCTTTGCATCTCTTGTACAACATTCCTGACAGTAACATCTGTTAATTTCTTCAATGCTTTCTTTGAATGTCGCTTGGTTTGTGAATTAATAACTATTTATGGTTTTTTATATACTAAAATATCAAAATAGGAAGAAGAAATTGAAAGTGTGAGTTATCATGCGCATACATAAATGTAACAAATAAAATCTCTATAAGATATATTTTAGTAACATGTTCATGAAAAATCACATGCGAGTATCTACTTATTTATATTTGACATATTTATTCCTAATATTGATTTATTGAGATCTTGCCAACAACAGCTGGTATATATGTTCAAAAATTCACAATAGAAAATAAAATTTTTTGCATGACTTAGTCAGTGGAGGAAGGGTATCACTCATAACCCTTTTCAGGGCCTCTCAAGCAGGAGAGAGAAAAGGAAGAAATTATCATAAGGTCAGAGATCTAGCCTGAATGCTCAAAACATAGTGTACTCTCTTAAATTTACCACCCAAGAACAGAAATAGTGCTTCCATCAGACTTCCACACAGTTTCTGTCTTGCAAATTTTGTTTTGGTCAACACAGTAGAAAATGCTTGCTCAAGATAACAGTGTAGGGGGATTGAATATGATATGAAACGATGTAGTTATGAAGCAGACTTCTTAACTACATGGTTACATTCCTTTTCCAAGCTGTTTTTGCTTGTTAATGTTTAGAACATAAATTTACATGAAACTTTGACGAAAGGTTTTAATTTAAATCATTTTAAAACAGGAAGTTTGTATCAGGACCAACAACAGTTTTAGGTGAGTTAGTATCAGAAGGGTTAATTAATGTCTGTAAAGACTACTTAAAATTCCTTACATGGTCTATAAGTAAAATTGTCTGGGAATGGGTTTTGTTTCCCTGTCTCTACCAAAACCTTATTAAATAAAACATATAAAGGAAGAAAAGCTGTTGAAACAAGCTACCTTGTAAGTCTATCTAGCTAGCTAGTTAGCCAGCTCTCCCTCTCTTTGGATTAGCTTGCTTGGATTACATCAAATGTATTTTGTGTGTGTGTGTGTGTGTGTGTGTATATATATTCATTTGTCTGGGTTAGACATGGATATAATTAGGATTTTAAGGTCACCACCCTTATCTGATTTTCAAGTAAGGAGTTCTTTTGCTTCACATATTTTTATATTTGCAGGACAGCTGAATCTAATGTCAACAAGAAATTTAAACAATGTTAATGATTTGTTGAAACAGTGACAAGTAGACATCCATCCATTCATGCATGCACTCTACAGTAGGTTTCCTACAGCTTTAGTCTACCAAACTCACTCATGGCTTTAGTCACCCTGGGGCTATGGGTGCCAAGGTGCTGCACACTGGGACTGAGCCTGAAACCACATGATTGCAAAGCGAACATCTTAATGACATGACCTCCTTGCAGTTGATATATGCTTATTGTTGAACATCAAATTTGGTGATGACCATCTTACCTTTTCATTAGTTGATTGTTTGGTGACTGTTTGTCACAATTTTTGATGTGCTGGAGAGGCCAGCTTTTACTTTGAATACTTCTTTTTTTGCTTCTCCTTTTAGTGCTGAGAGTTTTTCTCCTGTTAATCTTCAGTCCTCTCTAATAACGAGACTGCCAAAGTGAACTTTAGTTTTGAGCCTTCCAAAGACTACAGAGATCTATCTTAGGTGGCTTTGAATCTCCTTGCCCAGAGTGTAGTTATTGGTAATGATGCAACATAGGTATCTGAATTTGGTGTGTGTAGGCTTCTGATGTTGACCAAGTTCCTGTTCTTGTTAAGTTGGAAGTTAATTATGACTTTTGCTATCCTTCTGCATAACAGTATGGGCATACTGATGAAGAGCACATTAAAAAGTAAAGGACCAGTAAACAGCTTTGCCAATTCCTGATTTCTACCTTCCACCAACAACTCAAGCCATCATCTGTTTGTGAAAATGATAGACGAATTTACTGAGTGTCTTTCATAGTTCCCTGTTTAGTGTCAAAAAACTGTGACAGATCTACAAATGTCATAAACAGGTCCTGATGTTGCTTTGTATTTCTTTAAAAGCTGTTGTGTAATGAAGATTATGTTGATTGTTCTATGGTCCTCATGGACACTTTGATACTGGTGTGACATTTTATGATTTGATTAGAGCGACCTTTCGAGCAGTAATGGACAGGAATGTTGTATACTTGTTGGAGTAAACAGATTTGTCGTTTTTGGTTTTGTAACTATGACAATGTCATTATCCTTCCAAGATTGAAGTGAAATGGATATATTATTCAATTTTGATAATTGAATTAGCACATAAGTGTCTGATCATTCCACTGACACATGTACCATTAACATGATCCTCAGGTAGAGTCAGTATGACACAGTACTTTTGAGTCACAGGTGCATCCATCTAATGGGCTTCTTCATAGTTTCCATCTACTCAGTTTCACTCATAAGGCTTGCACTAGTATTGAACTTGAGACTTCATGATTGTGAAACAAACTTTTTAACCATTAAGCCATGCTTCTGATTCCATACCTCTGTGATGTAGGGATGAAATGTTCTTGTGCAGAAGTAACCACCCTCCTTCAAGATCAAGAGATTCCAAATTTACCAATGTTGTAATCACTAACCAAAGTTGGTGTATTAACATAGTAATGGATGACAAGTATTTTCACAAATGAAATGTTCTTCATTATTCATCACTGGTCTTTCAATTAGAGATGTGTCATCTGATTACTTCACTGATGTTCTGAAATAATTTTTGAGGGTATAGAATGCTTCTTTTGCAAGACTTTGGTCAGCCCAGGGCTACAGTAGAAGATACTTGTCCAAGGTGCTATGCAATGTGACTAAACCCAAGACGATATGATTAGAAAGCAAGCTTCTTAAACATACACACACACACACATTTATATACTAACATATATTTACAGGTCATTATGGATGGAACAGAAGAGGTGATAAATTTTGGTGAAGAAGAGGATATCCTGGAACGAAGGAAGAAGGTGAAGTAAGTATAAGAAGGGAGATCATTTTAGAAGTAAGTTCACTTTTCATCATCATCATTTTAACTCCATGGGATGGATGGAATTTATTGAAGCAAATTTTCTACAGTCAGATGCTCTTGCTGTTGCCAACCCAGACATGTTTCCAAGCAAGGTAATATTTACCCATGTTCAGACATGTTCACACAGGATATTGAGAATGAATGACTACTTGTATGATAGTGACAATCATTTTACAACTATCATGCAATGTCAAGACAAAGAGACAAACATACACATTCATACAGATTTATTTTTGCCGAATGTCTTCCCTCAGACACTTCAAATCATCGCTGTAGAACTCTTAATTGATGGTCTGGCCCTGGGGGATGAATTCTTGATGCACAATACTGCAGATGTTGCATGAAAATGATGACCATGCACTTGATTCAGATGTGGCTCTGTCGTGCACCTGTGCCACTCAAAACATTGTGTATGACCCACAACCTCGATGTCGTAAGCTTGCCAAAGTATTCAATGTCTCTGTAGCAGACTTCCTAAGTTTAACGCAAAATTTCATGGCTCTTTGTTCCAGCTTCCTGAACATGACAAAAATTGCAGACTAAAGCATACATGTGATCACAAAAACACAAATTTCACAATTGGCAAAGTAAAGACGGCGATGTCACTTGGCACACTGCCTCATGAAAGTCACTTCTAGCTCTCACTGCACATGCAACTGTGTGCTGCCATCTGTTGGCACACTACAGAACTAGTTTGGGAACTTTTTGATACCACCTCATAGTGATATATATATAAAGAAACAAGCATTTCAGCTAATATTGTAATATTTGAAATATTAATCCTTTATTTTCTTTCTTTTTCCAGACATCCATTTGCTGTTTTTTTCCATTTAATATTCCGAAGTGCATCCGTTGTTGCTTATCTCTTTTGTGGTTGGTTCAGTTCAAGCTTTATTGCAAGTTTTGTTGTCATTGTCATCTTTTTATCCATGGATTTCTGGACTGTGAAAAATATTACAGGTATTGACATTTAAAAAAGCTTTTTTAATGTTTTTTTTTAATATCTAATATGTTTTCTAAATGTTAAATTGAGGTTATTATTTTAAGGCAAGTTTAAGAATGACAACAGAATATTCACTGTTGGAGGGGTTCAGTATTAAGAGTAGAGTCAAATTTACTGTCAAGTTTATGTTGACTAGTAAGTGTTGTATTTATTGTGGCTTTATCAGAAGGAAACTAATTTATCAAGAGTTTGCTTATACCATAGGACAAGAGGCAAGACCCTAGTGTGGTGAGATTGCAAAATGGTTTTGTTAGCTGTTTGGAGCAATTTCACTTGTGGTGTCTATGCTCTTGGCAGCCATGCCATTAGTATCACACCACCACTACCACCACCACCCTATCCTTGGGTGCCTGTAGCAGAGACCACTCTAAATGCAAGAATTCAGACCAGATCTCCAGTTTGGTAATAACTCTTGTGTTTTGGCTTATCCTCTTCCCTACTAATACCAGATTTGGGTGCTTCCTTTTATCCTCTGACTAAGCCATAAAAAAAAGAAGATAATAACTTTTCATTTCCCATTTAACATATAGGGCCTGTGGGCTTATTAATAAAATAAAATGATATATTGCTTTTATTAGAGATGTGTGAAGAATTGATAAAGTCTCTTCTCAGGATGCTGAGCCTCATTAAATGTTGTTGATTATTGTTGTTGTTGCTACTACTTGTTATTATTGTTGCTGTTGCTGCTATCTTGAAGAACCACTAGAGCTCTTATGGTTCTTTACATTTCTGAGTTCACATCTCACCAAGATCAACTTTGTGTTTCATCGTCTGGGGATTGATACCTGTCAAATGATATCAACTAACCTCTACCCAGAATTTCTATATAAATTTGGAGAGTTACAACATGTGTGGATGAATTGCTATTTAGGTGGACTAGTCTAGTGCCATGAAGGATCACATCAGCCTGATAATTATCTAAAACTATAAATGACTGAAGACTGTCAATTAATTAGTTAAACGGGAAAGATGAAGGGAAATAGAAAGTCTGACTGGTAGTGCTTAGATGTAGTAACTTGGTAAGGACTTTCATAGAAATATAAATTATAAAAAAGGCAGATTAGCTGACTTCCAAACTAGAGATTGTGTATGTTACTTTTTAATGTTTTTGATCATGTAAATATAATCTCATTGTCAATTAAAGATGTTGAATGAGTTCATTGAATGAGTACTTTGTATACACCATACAAAAACATCTCTTCCTTATCTGATTACTCTATAACATTCACTGAAATATTTCCCTAGTATTTTCCTTTCATCACTTAGTCAAATGAGGAGAGGCAGCACTTGATGAATGTATTCTTTGCTTTTCTTACAGGTCGATTGTTAGTAGGTCTCCGGTGGTGGAACTATATTGATGAAAGTGGTGCAAGCCATTGGGTGTATGAGTCTCGTAAGGTAATTTATTTTCTGTTATTGTAGAAAATTTTTATGATCACATAACCCCTAACATTTGGCCTCCTAGTTCTCCAGATCGCAATCCATTGGACTATTACATGTGGAGCATTGTTGAGAGAGAGGTCAAAGAACACGCCCATAACACCAAAGATTCTTTGAAAGCTGCCATAGTCAGAGTAATGTCCAAAATGAACCAGGACCACTTGATTCAAGCACGTAGATGATTTAGATCTCATGTAGAAGCAGTTGTTGAAGCTGAAGGTGGCTTTATTGAATAACATTATAGAAAAGAAGGTTTATTTTTACCCTCCTAGCATTTTTTGATAAATAAAGTTATTATCTGTTATTATATATCTGTTTTTTTTTTATAAGCATAAATCTGTTCTCAAATATCTTACACACCCTGTAATTCATTGTTTCTAAACTTATAAACTAGACAAGAAATTTAGTCTTGTCATTCTGTAGACATGTCACCTAAATGGTATGAATTCACCATAACTAGCAGTGTCGCTGTATAGAGACTCCAGATAGGTATAGTGCTGAAATACCACCAATACCACTCTTCACAAGTGGTTTTTCAACAGTAAAAACACTATTGCCACTCTTTAGACACTCCTCATAAATGGTATCTTAACACCTTAACTAGCAATGCCACTCCATACAGGTGGTATATAATGGTATTTTAACCCCTTATCTATACCTGCCACTCCACATAGGAGGAATTCTAGCACCATTTTTAACAATGTCACTCTGTAGATATTTTACAATCTTAACTACCTACCACTCCACATTGGTGTTATTTCAGCATAATAGCGAGTGTCACAGTTTAGAATCTTGTATTATATTGTCATTATCATCATCATCATATGGCTGTTGTCCATGCTGGCATGAGTTGGATGGTTCAACCAGGACTGGCAAGCTGTAAGGCTGCACCAGACTCCAGTCTGATTTGGCATGGTTTCTATGGCTGGATGCCTTTTCTAACACCAACCACTCCAAGAGTGTAATGGGTGCTTTACCGTGCCACCGGCACAGGTATCATTTGCATGACACCAGTATCTGTCACAACTGCGATTTTACTTGGCCTGATGGGTCTTCTTCTCAAACATGACATAATGCCAAAGGTCTTGGTCATTGGTCGTTGCCTCCATGAAACCCAACACTCAAAAGGTGCTTTTCACATGCCACTTGCATCAGCCACTTTGCCCAACGCTGAAAGGTGATTTTTATATGCCATTGGCATGGGTGCCAGTTATGTGACACCAGCATCGGCCATGACTATGATCTCATTTGGCTTGACGTGTCTTCTCAAGTACAGTATATCGCCAAAGGTCTCAGTCGCTAGTCATTGCCTCGGTGAGGCCCAAAGTCTGAAAATCATGCTTCACCA
Organism: Octopus bimaculoides; assembly: GCF_046866305.1. NCBI lineage: Eukaryota > Metazoa > Mollusca > Cephalopoda > Octopoda > Octopodidae > Octopus > Octopus bimaculoides. Next base: position 111,888,590 of record NC_142929.1, read on the forward strand.
CCTCATCTATCTCCACCACAAGTTCCCTCCATGGTTAGAGATTGGCATTTCTTTACACAGCTGTCCTCATCCAAAATTCTATATGATGAGGTTAATATTTAATAATTTTTTTATAATCCTTCATCTCTAAATTGTGAAAATGTAAAATGTTTATTTTCTGTCCCAACAGGGATCTTCCAAAAGCAAAGTAACAGCTGTGGAATCCAGAGTGTTCTGGTTGTCTCTTGTATCCTGCCAAATAATATGGATTGTGCTATTTTTTGGAACTATCTTCACACTCAACTTTGAGTGGTTTGTAAGTATCAATTTGAAATTAACAGCTACTTTTCATCTATATTAATGTGTTATTGGAATTTGTTCAAACTAATGAGACAGCCACTACCTTGTTGATCAAGCAGTTATAAATAGCATCCAACCCCCCCCCCCCCCCTACTTATTCCTGAAAAGATAAGATGGCAATGGCTAGAATGCCTTTGGTCATGGCTGAATAATAACTGGCAGTTGTTACATTGATTTCTTGTGTGTGTGTGTGTGTGTGAGAGAGAGAGAGAGAGAGAGAGAGAGAGAGAGAGAGAGAGAGAGAGAGAGAGAGAAAATCTTAGTTGATTCTTGCTTTCATGCCTCATATGTTTAAACAGTAAAGCTGTTACCATGATTCCTCTCATTTAGACATAGATCATCTTAGATATCCTTGTACATCTGAATTCTAACTTCTCTATTTGCCTACCATGCCCCTACATATCTTGTGTGTCTGTAATCCATATTGGCTATGCTAGATGGAATTTCTACCCGCTCCTTTTCTGCATATTGAATCTAACTATTACTGATGATAGCTTCTTTCTGCATTTACTTTGAGATATCCCTATTCTAAATTCTGCTCTCAAGTCTGGAATTTCTTTTCTAAACCTATTACAGATTACTTATGAGAACTAACTCCCTTGTTATGACCTGGATAAATATAACAAAGAGGCGGGAGATGAGGATTAGTCCTGAGGAATTCCTACCTGCATGCTAAACTCTTTGTTGGCAGAATCCCTGTACATGACTTGAATGGCCCTTGCAAGCTATTTATCTACTAGTTTCCTTGGCATCACCAGTTTGCAGAGCATAGAACCTGGTCAAAGATCTTCTCCAAGTCAACAACTGCTTGGTATAGGGGTTTACTCATAGTACTTTGGCAGTTAACTTACTAGAAAGATAGAATCAATAGTACCTCTTCTTAGTACGAAGCCGAACTGTCTCATCTTGGTTAATTCTCTTCCTAATCAGTTCAGTTACTACTCATTCCATAATCTGGTCCAGTAATTTGATACCTATGGAATTTCTTCTCTTTAGTACATCTTTTCTCTTGTAACAGTTGGCAATAATGATACTATACCATTTATTGAGTATGACACCTTCCTGTAGTGATTGACTATGAGAATAACTATCCTATGCCTAACTCCACCAGATATTTTAAGTACCTCAGTATGTATTCCTAATGAACCTGATGCTTTCCCTACCTTTATATTCTTAATCACTCTGTCTACCATATTGTTGTCATCTCGAATGGTTTGTATCTCTGTTGGTCCAGTTTTAGGAGACCCTCATTTTTTCATGTATTCCCTTCATTCAACAACCTCTCAGAAAAGAATTTCCCTGTCTCTTTCTTTTTAATATCAATAAGAACGCTGTTATTGTTCATCCACACTTCTCTCCCATGTCTTGGTTCTCTCTGAGCACTTTGCCTTGCAGTTTGGAAACTTTACCTCTCCTATTCACACTGTAGAACATTTGGTGAATTTCTTACCTTCTGCTTCTTTCCTTGCTAAGTACACCTAACATCTAGCTTTTCTTATACTCGCTGCTACATTCTTTTTTCCATTCTTTCCAGGTCTGTCTCTTAGCTTTTAAGATTATTTCCACTGTACTGTCACCGTATGTCTAGCTGTAGTCTTACCCCAATAACCCACATATTGCCTTCTAGGAGCTTCTACTTGTCCTCTATATTACAAGTTTCCATCTCTTCCTCTCTTGTGGCAAATGTTTGAATTAGTTCTCTGAATCTCTGATTGCTCATTGACTCTTGAACTTTCTATATGTTCCTTCTCCATATTGAGTCTCTGAGTCCATCTAGCTCTTATTTCAAAGTACTAATCACTAAATTATGCTGTGTGGTACATTCTTTAAGATGGAACAGTCATGGCTGGAATGCTTTGATCATTAGGGCTCCTTGATCAGTAATTTTTCCTAAAGAGAATACAAGGAGATACTATATTGGTTATACCCTATTTCTTAATCATGACTTTTATCTGATTGGAACTCATTAATTTGACTCTTTTACTTGTTTCAGTCATTTGACTGCGGCCATGCTGGAGCACCGCCTTTAGTCGATCAAATCGACCCCAGGACTTATTCTTTGGAAGCCTAGTACTTATTCTATCAGTCTCTTTTGCCGAACCGCTAAGTTACGGGGACGTAAACACACTAGCATCGGTTGTCAAGAGATGTTGGGGGACAAACACAGACATATACACACACATACATATATATATATATATATATATATATATATATATATATATATATATATATATATTACATATATACGACAGGCTTCTTTCAGTTTCCGTCTACCAAATCCACTCACAAGGCTTTGGTCGGCCCGAGGCTATAGTAGAAGACACTTGCTCAAGGTGCCACGCAGTGGGACTGAACCCAGAACCATGTGGTTGGTAAGCAAGCTACTTACCACACAGCCACTCCCGCGCCTATTGACTGTTAACAGAAAATAATTTCAACAGCTTTCCTGTTTACTTACACACTATACTGTAAATTGGAATAAACTCTCAAAATATTTTATCTTTTCCAGATGGTTGTGATTGTTGGTATTGTAATGAATGGTGCTAATCTTTATGGATATATCCGGTGTAAAATTGGTGCCAAGAAGTCCCTGCGAAGTGTAGCTTCCAATTTCTTAGGACAACATATTCTACAAACAGTAAGTTGGTGATTTTAATTTCTTCTTTTCTACTGTTTCATAATGGCTGTGAGGCTAAGTTGCTTAACTTGTGAACTACATGGCCGATAACCTTGAGTTCAAACTTTGTGGTTTACTTTTGAGCAAGGCCCTTAACTCTAGTTTTTCGCTTGCCTCAGACTTATTGGTCAACAACATTCTTAACTGTTTCACAGTAGACTAGTTAAAAAAGAAGAACCAGCTGTATATATATATAAAGAGAGAGAGAGAAAATCTCCAGCAATATGCAAATATTTAAATTTTTAAAACTGCACTGCTCATGAAAAAATAGTATTGAATGAGGATATGAGGTACCATTTAGTAGATAGCTGTATTATAACCATTGTAGACAGTATTAGAGTTGCACTATAACAAAAGGATGATGATCATCACATTGAGTTAAGCTTGCTCAGATTTGCATCTCCCTGATCCTTCATCCACCTCTATCTTCCATGGCATGTGATAGTTCCTATCAGTGATGTCCAGTTATTTGATTGATGTTTGTCTTCACAGGGCAACAATTATATTGAGGTATCAAAAGCTCCCCCCTTACTTCTTCAGCAGTGTCCAACAAAGCAAGTTCTCCTTTTTCTAATTGTGTTTGATACTTAGTAAGCTTATCCCTCTTGGCGGGGGGGGGGGTTCTTTGCAGGACACATTCAAACTGGCACAGAGCATGCAAATGTAGATGCCATAGTTTCAAGCCTTTTGGTTAGTATCAAATGTGACTTCTACACAGAAGTTCCTTTTCAGATTCTCTGAAAGCTTAGATTTCTAAAGTATGCTGAAATTTGCTCAAATTTTGCTGATACTTAGCTTAACACCTGCACTATAGGTATTATGTTATTCTTGAAGTTCATAAAAGAATTTACTGGTATTAATGAACTTTGTAAGAATTTACCAGTTTATTGGGCTTGACTATATCCTCTGAACTGTAACCCATTAGCACCTATGGTCCTTTTTTTAGGATCAGAAGGATAATCCATCATATTTCTGCAACACCTGTATTTTTCTGAGATATCTTTAGTCAGTCATCAAGACTGGAGTCATCATCATCATCATCATCATCATCATCATCATCATCGTTTAACGTCCACTTTCCATGCTAGCATGGGTTGGACGATTTGACTGAGGACCGGTGAACCAGATGGCTGCACCAGGCTCCAATCTGATTTGGCAGTTTCTACAGCTGGATGCCCTTCCTAATGCCAACCACTCAGAGAGTGTAGTGGGTGCTTTTACATGCCACCGGAGTGTCTTTCATATATTGTAATGAAATTTTTTTAATATATTTATTATCAGATAAAGTTGTTTAAAAAATAGATTTTGGGTAATAAATTAAAGAAAAAATTTGGGCACTAATGGGTTAATAAACCACAACTAGAAACATGGCTTTAACCTTACAAAATCAAGAAGTTCCAGATACTCAGCCTCTGTAATAACAGCAGTAGAGTATGCTGATGATTAAACTCTAATGTCAAATATAATTGCAGAAATCACTTCACTGGTTGGAAGATGCCATGGAAGGCATTGGTCTCTATGTTTATATTAGAGGTATAGAATTCATTAGCTGTGTTATAACTATGGTAGTGAGTGTCAACACTCAGTTAATTAAAAATCTTTCTCAAGCCTCAAGTAGTATTAAAGGTCAGTATGTAACTATTATAACTGAGTCAGTTGATTAAAAGCTTTTCTGAAGTCTGCAGGTTCTTTAGACCAGAGCTTATTATGGTTTCTGAAGCATTCAGTGGCTGAAAATACAAGACGAATTCCTGGATAGCATACCAGTCCTTGGCAAGATCAGCTCCCAGCTGCTCATTTTTAGCTGAGTGGACTTGAGCAATGCCAAGTGAAGTGTCTTGTTGAAGGTTAGTTAGAATATACCTATAACTATGGTAGTGTTAAAAGTCAGTCAATATAACTTTATTATAACTATGGTAGTACAGGTCAGTTAGTATATAACTGATTTAAAACTCTGGTGAGGTCAGCTTTTGCAGGCTAAAACTTTCCAGCTGTGTTCACTCTTGTTTTATTTTTTGAAATAATGTGAGATAACATTAACCAGTGTCATTCCAATTTTATTGGACTGTAGAGTGTTTTTTTAAGGAGATTTGACTGCTATTTCTAACAGGTCGTGCAACAACACAGAGGTATCAATCACTGATTTGTGAAGTTTACTGTTTACATGTTCACCGTCAGCCACTCATGCATTTATTTTGCTACCTCTTTTACATCCTTTGTTCATCACCGACATTGTTGTTTACATGTTCATTTCTTTTATCTGCAGTTGAAAGGTTCAGTAACAAGCACTACAGAAACTACATCAGAAAATATGAATGAGAAGCCATCCGAGCCCAAATTTTCAATCTGATCCCGGAATACTGTTTACCTGAGAAGGCCTTACAAACCACTTCCATTTATGTGATCATGCCAGGACTTCATAGAACCTTTTACTTGTATATATTCGTTTTTGTTTTCTTTGGCAGGCTGGACAAAAAGCCGATCCATTCTAAATTTGAAATGGATTTTTGACCATATTCATATTTAAAGTTGATTATATATGCATGTGAATGACTATTTGTGTGAATATATGAATGGATGTATGTATAAATGTATGTTTGTGTATGAATTGATATGTGTGTGTATAAATATGTGTGTATATGCATATGGATATAAATTGTATAATTTATGTATTTATGATTGAAGTACATTATCTGTTTCTGTTTTGTTTTTAACTGAACTGCTTTTCAGTTTAACTTCTTATTTGGTTGCATATTAACACATCACATTCCTTCATGTTATTTAAACTGTTGTTTCTTGCGCTCATGGTACCCACATTTGGCCTTGCCCTGTAAAAAACAATAACACTTCCCATTTCAGTATATTATTGAACTGTTGTAATCTTTTTGATGCAATTCAACAGACAGTGTTGCAGTTGGCCAAGGTGGTAGTGTTCCAGCCTAAACACATTGTTGTATTCAAGTCTTGTCCTATTTGATTTCAAGTTCAACTCTTGTCATAGTTTACTTGACTTTTATCTTCCTGGGTACAAGAAATAAAATATATAAATAAAAGAATGGTTCAGATTGCACCACTGTTGCAATTTATCCAATTAACTGTTCTTAGATGTTATCAATGTCACTTCTTAAGGTGGCAAGCTGACAGAATTGTTAATATTCTAGACAAAATGCTTAGTTGCATTTCATTCGTCTTTACAATCTGGGTTCAAATTCTGCAGAGGCCAACTTTGCCTTTCATCCTTTTGGGGTTAATAAAATATCAGTTGAGAACTGGGGTCCATGTAATTGCCCACCCCTGTAATTTTAGGCTTTGTGCCTATAGCAGAAAGAATGTTTTCATGTTCTTTAGATGAGGTGATAATCATGATTACCCATCATATTATATGCCTCTTTAACATTTCAAAATGCTTGAGATACTACTGTCAACACTATCAGTCAGTGGTAGTAATAACAGTAAATTGTCATAAAGAAGACTACTTTTTTTTTTTTTTTATGAATCAGTTGTCAGGAGTTCAAGATCTTCTCTTTGGTGTTATAATTGATGTTTTTCCTGATCATATTTCACTACATTGTTTCTTGAATGAAAGTCAGACATCTCTGAAAGACATTCTCCAAATAAAAGCAAGTGATGTAACTTTTTCATTCACTATTTTGACCATTCTGGTTGCAATACACTTAAATATTGTGTCATATTGAATGGTATGTTATCTGATGTGATATATCAACCCCTATTTTGTGGGCATATTTTTCTTCTAATTTTATCCAAGTCAAATATTTCTAGAGCTTTCATACAAAAAGATGTATGCAAAATATATTATTAAAGAAAAAGAGGATGTCTTTTAGTTTGAATAAATTATCTTAAAACAACTGACTTAAGTACATCACTGTTATTTATTTTAGTGACCTTAGTGTGATATCATAAAATAATTAAGCTGGTAATCTCTACCGAAACATGTCCATGAAGAGTAAGAAAGTGAAAACTCAGACAAAAAACAGCGAGTAAAAAACAAACATCTTTATACAGAATAAATGCTCAGCTTTCACTGTTTTGTACATCAGTCTCTTTTGGGTGCCGGAAATCTTCCCAAGGATGTTCTGGTTTGTCAAATCCAACTGACTTCAACCATTTTGGATAGAATTGCATGAAAGTCTTGAAGGATTCTTTAAAATAGGTGGTTTTGAAATATAAATCAACCACATTTTTCTGTTCCTGGGATGTACACAAAAGGAAAATGTAATTTGAAGTAATCACACAATAAAACTGGAACAATTAAGTTTTCTGCTATTTTATGTAAGTGAATTAAATTATAAGAAAATAAAATGGAGATGAAAAAATATGGTTTAATATTGATTTTGGTTTTGTTTATTGTAACTATATGTAGCAGGTGTGTGTATGTGTGTATATCATCATCATTGTCGTTTAACGTCTGCTTTCCATGCTGGTATGAGTTGGACGGTTCGACTGAGGACGGGTGAGCCAGAAGGCTGCACCAGGCTCCAATTTGATCTGGCAAAGTTTCTACAGCTGAATGCCCTTCCTAATGCCAACCACTCTGAGAGTGTAGTGGGTGCTTTTACGTGCCACCGGCACGAGGGCCAGTCAGGCGGTACTGGCAACAATCACGCTCGAATGGTGCTTTTACGTGCCACCAGCACAGGAGCCAGTCAGCGGCCCTGGCAATGATCATGCTTGGATGGTGCTTTTAACAATCCACTGGCATGAGTGCAAGTCAGGCAGTACTGTCATCGGCCACGTCAGCGATTTTGATTTCACTTGCTTTAACAGATCTTTAAAAGCAAAGTTTATTGTCCAATGAATGAAGGGTACTCATAAGTGGTCTGGTTATACACCACTGGCAGAGGCCACAGGTTATAGTCTCACTTGTCTTGTTGGGTCTTCTCAAGCACAGCATATCTGAATATTTTTTTGAAATGGAAGTTTGAGGAAAACGTTTATCCTTATGTCAATGACATGTGCAAAACTGGTTGCTTCAAGCTCATGCTTTTGATTTCATATCTGGTTCTCATGGTAATATCATAAACGTCATAAACTCAATACAAATGAAATCATGAAACTGCATTGCTGTTTAAGCAAGCCTTTTGATGATTTTAGTCATTGGACTGCAACTATGAGGGAAAACTGTTTTTACTCATTTTATCAGACTTGTTTCAAATTAAGCTTTTTACTACTATTTTTCCATATCTATCATTAATAATGAAATGTGAACAACAATGCCTTTATCTTGAAGAAATAATTTTGTCATATATTTCCTTATATTTCTTCCTCTTACTCCTATAAATTTACTAATTTGAAGACGTAGCAGTGTGAACCCAACTACATGGTTCTGGGTTCATTCCCACTGTGTGGCAAGTGTCTTCTACTATAGCCTTGGGCCAACCAAAGCCTTGTGAGTAGATTTGGTAGACCAGAAACTGAAGGAAACCCATCGTATGTATGTGTATGTGTGTGTGTATATGTTTGTGTCTTTGTGCCCCCACCACTGCTTGAAAAGAGGTGCTAGTGTGTTTATGTCCTTGTAACCTAGTGGTTCGGCAAAAGAGACCGATAGAATAACTACTAGGTTAAAAAGTAAGTCCTGGGGTCAATTTGTTCGACTAAAATCCCTCAAGGTGGTGTTCCAACATGGCTGCAATCACAAGAGTAAAAGACTGTTTTGTACCGATGATATCCAATGAAACTGAAATAGCTGTTTGAGAATGTTAACGGCTGATTAAAAGAAAGAAAATTTAATCAAATTAATTGATATTTTTTTAATTTCTATTTCTAAAGGTAAAAATCACCCTACCTCAAACTGGCAAGACTATTCTCTCTCGTCATAAGAGACGAATCGACTGAGAGATTCACATTTATTGACTGGTTTAGAATTTACTAGAGTGATGTCCCTTAGGAGAGTCAGCTCCCTTCTACGTCACGAATTTACAATGGTGTAAATAAGTACACATTGAACGTAGTCCTGGGCTCCCTACATATATGCAAAGCAGGATGATCGTGGTTGGAACGCTTTTGTTCCTATGTCTATTCAATGAGGAATGACTTTGGTTAAACAACAACACTACAGAATGCGAGCCAACGAAGCAATCTCTACGTAGCCAGTCAACCAGTAGACAAGGCCCCTGTCACACTTCACCATCTTAGAAAAAGTGTGTAGTACAGATTACATTGTCTCAGTAAAATACCTGAAGGTCATGGTTCGAGTGCCTTTCATCATTGGTTTATTTGCCTTTTTCCTCTCATGATTTTCATAAAGAACAGAATAAAGTTTAGAAATCACATTGACTATATTCTTGAAGGCAATACCCCATCATTGCCATAATCCACTAAGTGAACTCATCATCATCATTTAACGTCAGTTTTCCATGCTGGCATGGGTTGGACGGTTTGACGGAAAACTGGTAAGCTGCACCAGGTTCCAATCTGATTTGGCATGGTCTCTACAGCTAGATGCCCTTCCAAGAGTGTAGTGGGTGCCTTTTACATGCTACCAGCACAGGTGTCAGTTATGTGACACTGGCATTGGCCATGACTATGATTTCACTTGGCTTGGCAGGTCTTCTCAAGCATGGCATATCGCCAAAGGTGTTGGTCATTCATCATTGTCTATGTGAGGCCCAATACAAAATGAAAAAATAATAAATAAAGAATTGTTATTCACATACCGCCTGAAGAATTTTCTTCCGCGCATTGGCTATATGATTTTCAATGTGTTGGATGAATACAGTGTTAGGTTTTAGGTCCCATTTTGGCATCATTTCTAGAAGTTCAAGCTTGTATTTAAAATCCATACTGCTCTTGTACATTAACAGACCAAATATTTCAATATTTGGTTCCATACCAATTTCCTAAAATAAGATAAAAGCTTAAAAAATAAATTAAATTAAAATGCAACCTGTTTGATTTGTTAACACTAGGCCATGTCAGAACCTGTATATAATATGTATGTGTGTGTATATATATATATAATAATAATAATACAAATGATATATGAGCATATGCATGTATACATACATATATGTACATACCTACATCTACATGTATATATAGATGCATATCCGGGTACAGGACGTGAAAAAAGGAACGGGAACATAAATAAAGCACAAAAAACAGACTTTTTTTTACGGACAACAGAATGAACACATAGGAAAACAGACGAGATATATATATTGCTTTATGTCAAGTTATATATAAAAGAATTTAACATTGAGGTGAAGGATTACTCAAGTACATATTTAAAAACTTTGATGTGAGACAGTCTGATGGAAAGTAGCAGGCTGAAACTTTGAAGTCACTGTCACTTCCCTTGTAAAAATTATATATATATATATATATATACCGCAGCCACTTGGCTGAAACACATAAATAAAAAAATAAAAAATATTGGATAATAAAGCGAATGGTTTACACCTGGTAGCTTACTGGTAAAACACAGTCACTTTCAAAGTGTTTGTTATGTGTATGGCAAATTGACATAATAAATTCTCTTATATTCCATCTTTTGTCTTTCATTTGCCATCATTTAAAATAGTTTGATTCAGCCCCATGCAACTGATCTAGGCTGTTTTCACAGTTATTCTCTCTCTCTCTCTCTCTCTCTCTCTCTCTATATATATATATATATATATATATATATATATCATCATCATCATCATCATCATCGTTTAACGTCCGCTTTCCATGCTAGCATGGGTTGGACGATTTGACTGAGGACTGGTGAAACCGGATGGCAACACCAGGCTCCAGTCTGATTTGGCAGAGTTTCTACAGCTGGATGCCCTTCCTAACGCCAACCACTCTGGAACTGTTAGGATTGTACTGAAGATATAATGTAATGAGACAGTGGAGACAAAAAGCCTTGCAGTATTTGTTCCAGATTTTTATGTTCTGAGTTCAAATCTCATCTTTGACTTTCATCTGTCCAGGGCAGTGATTACTGGAATCGTGTGTGCTGGGCAAAATTCTGACTCTTTACATTCTGCAGGCTCAGGTAGGAATAAGGCACTTGTCGTACATAGTATGTAGCCAATATGATGCCTTATATAAAAAAAAACACAACAGAAATAGCATCATCATCATTTAACGTTTGTTTTCCACCCTGGCATGGGTAGGACATCTACAATAATTCTATGACAAGCACACAGCTCTTGTCAAGGAAACCACTGTGGGTCTTTCATGAGTCTGATGATGCAAGGAAGACGGTAATGTAATAAGCCAATGTAGGTTACACAGGACTGGCACTCCCTATTTCTTTCCACAAGCCCCATGGAAAGATTTGAGTGCAGTATGGCCTATCAATGAAACAACTATTGAACATACATTCTCTCTACAGTATTGAAATGTAATCGCTTCTAAATGGCATTGTCTTAACAAATGATGGATACTTTAGATAGTGTAGTTCTAAAGTAATTACTGACTGTGAAGTCTTGGCTTCAAAATTATAAGTAATAATAAGTAAACTTTACTAAAAGTATTGAGTACATTTATCTCCTTTTTGTAAATTCCAATTCACTTCTCTTCTGTTCACCTCTCTCTATGTGCGTGCATACATACATACATGCATGTATGTATCAGCTGAGCAAGTTTCTGCTGGTTGCTTGACACTGGTAAAAACTAAAATTCCCTTCTTATCACAACATACCTTTAAAAAAAGAAAACACTAAATAAATTCATTATATTTGAAAAAGATGTGATGGTCACAACTGGAATCCTCTTTATCATTTACTCAATCAGGACTGACATGGACTCAAACAACAACAAATGTTTAACAAGATCCCAGTCAACTTGATTTTTATACTAAATTTGGCTTTATTCTCAATAAAGAGTCTTCCCATCAGTAATTGTTCTGTTGTTATTCTTAAACTTGCTTTAAAATAATAACCTTATCTCTTTTACTTGTTTCAGTCATTTGACTGCAGCCAAGCTGGAGCACCGCCTTTAGTCGAGCAAATCGACCCCAGGACTTATTCTTTGGAAGCCTAGTACTTATTCTATCGGCCTCTTTTGCTGAACCGCTAAGTTACGGGGACGTAAACACACCAGCATTGGTTGTCAAGCGATGTTGGGGAGGGGGGACAAACATATACACACACATACATATATATACGACAGGCTTCTTTCAGTTTCCGTCTACCAAATCCACTCACAAGGCTTTGGTTGGCCCGAGGCTATAATAGAAGACACTTGCTCAAAGTGCCACGCAGTGGGACTGAACCCAGGACCATGTGGTTGGTAAGCAAGCTACTTACCACACAGCCACTCCTGCACCTATATAATAACATTTATATATTTATACACACACAACCAGGAATCACTGATAAATTGCATGCATGCAATCAGTCGCCATCAGCTTAACAAGAATATCCGTTATCCTTACATCGATGTTACGAAGGAGTTCCTTTGCTTCACTTAGTTTTATACAACCCATTGCTAAACAGCCAAAAGTTCTTTGGTTAGGATGTAAATTATCTTCCCCAATTTTGTGCAGAACATCCTGAAATAAAAAAAAAACAAAAACATATAAGAGTGAACAAAAATAAAACTCTTACTACTTTCTACAAATTACATGGTTTTCTTGGGATTTCAAACAAAGCACATCATCATCATCATATGTGCAGATGATGATGGTGGTGATGATAAGTCTTGTCTAACCTCTGATAACATGCAAAAAGCTGATGTAAAAATGATCATAATGATGAAATTTAATCAATATTGTCCATGTCCCATGTTGGTATGGGTTGGATGGTTTGATAGGATCCGATGGGACCAAGGACTGCAATGTGGTCCAGTGTTATTTTGGCATGGTTTCTATGGTTGGATGCCCTTCCTAATGCCAACCACTTTACAGTATGTACTGGATGCTTTTTCCATAAAGTCAGTAACTAAAGAGGTTGCCAAGCAACTTGTAAGATTATGAACCTCAAGGAAGGACTTTATGTTAGGAGAATAAGGTTTAGAGAGGGATAAAATATAAGAGAAAAGAGCTGGAAGTATTTATTTTTATATATATATATATATATATATATATATATCAACTTTTAATAGAGCTCAAAACTGATCCATTGAAAATACTTTATTATAATGATAATAATAATAATAATGAAAATGACCTATGATATATTTATATACATATATATCACCACCATCATTTGCCATGCTAGCATGGAAAAAGTAGGTATAAAAACAATGGTGATGAGACATAATGATTTTATGAACATTCATATATATTAAATGTATATTTTGTGTATATGTGATCAGGGAAGTGTAAAGCCATGTGTATGGGTGTTGGGTTCATCATTGTAAGATTATGGGTACAGTTCCTAGTTTGGTGAGTTTAGGAACTTGCTTTAGAGGAGCATCATTTGAAAAAGATAGAAAGGAGGAATTGGAGAAGTTTTTGCATGTGGCAATGTGTATCAAGGTGATTGTGAGGAAAGTTTTCTCTTGAGTTGTTCAATATAGAGATGGAGATGGTAGAATATATAAAATTTTGTTAGAGGTAACATATGACCTGGGAATGGTAGACTTCACAAGAAAAATGAAACATACAGAGAGATGTTATAATGCAGGCTTGAAAAAATATGGGCTATAAGATCACACATGTTCACACACACAATTGTATGTTATTAGACAGCAGAATGATTGACAAACATAAAACAAACCCTTGCATCCTGATACCGTAAGGACCGATTTCTTCTCCTGATTATCATGTTATACAAATCAATGTCTGGTTGCACCCCCAAACTTTTCATGTAGGCCAGAATTTCAACTTCTGCATTATTGTTTAATGGCAAGCAGTCAATTATTTGAGTGAAGGTTAAAATATTTGGCTTGATTTTGTTTTTCTCCATATCTTTAAGAATACTGAAAGGTCCACCTATCAGAGCAAGTCGATTATCTGGATAAGTAAGATCAAGACTTTTTCCTGACTCTGACTGATCGAAATAGTTTGGTTCTTTTTCAATCAAATTGCTAATTGGTTGAACGATTTGATCTGCTTTAGAATGATTTACACTGCTCACTGGAATTTCACAATCTTCATTTATTTTGTCTGAAATTTCAAAGAAAGTTTGTCAAAATTCTAAAATAAGATATTAGGCTTGAATAACTGAGTTAGACCTATTTCTTTCAATGGTCTTTTGTTACAGGTTTTTTAATGTTAGTATGAAGTAAGGTTGATTTTGAAGATTTCAACATTTGTATATTGTTGAAGAAATTGTTTTTAAGTTATATACAGTTTTTTCTTTTAAACATTTAAGTGTGAAATAGAAGTGGAATGTTTGTTAACCAAACACTAGAGTATTCAGAGTTATGCACTGGCCTTCAGATGTATACATACAAATGCTTAAGATTTAAACTCATAGCTATATCAATTTTATAGTTCATCAATTTAACCTGACAATCATTATGTAAAATAATAGAACTATCCAACATACATTTAAAAAATAAATGGTCAAAACAAGTACCACATGAGTTTCTATTTTATTAGATACATTTACATCCATGAGACACAAATGTTAATGTAGCTAATAAAGCTATATTAATATCTATTGATTTTTGCCTCTGTCTATTTGTTAATAAGAAAATATACTCAACATCTGTGAAATCACTTATTTATGCTACCTTGATCTACAATGTTGCTGCATAATTTTAAGTGTTGTCTTTATTTGAACAGATCTCAACTGGTTTGGCAGAAGCACAGATCATTATCATGAGCCAAAAGACACTCAATATGGACACTCGACCTGTTAGAAATGGTTGGCAAATCTCCCTCAAATTATAATCTACCAGCTTGAAAAGGGAGAGACTCATTGGATAATACAGTCCTAGATGCACATCGTCTGAGAGAAAGATGGGCTAGAATGCATTTGATTATAAAACTGGTCAGTCAGGACTGACTTGGGGTTGAACTACAACACTGCATTCATTTTACTTTGACTTCAGACTCTTTCACATATTAATATTTCAATAAGGCTTGACATCATCATATTTTTTATTTGTTTTTATAAATTGATTTGATGTTGCTGATGTATGATCTGAACATCTGTACTGGTATAGAAAAACTTCTGAAAAAGTGTTCATTAGCAAAATTCAAGTTAAGAAAGAGAAAATACCTTCATCTACTGAGGTCGACTTATTATGGTTTGATGGTGCAGTGCGTTCAGGGAAATTCATAACATTACTAGTGGTACCAAACCCTGAATCCCTGACTGTACGGATTAATAAGTTGTAGAGTGGAAGATCTGGTTTAATTTTCAGAGAGCCCAATTGTTTCCAAACCTATGAAAAAAAATGAAACTTATTTACATGCATAACAGGTATGTCTATGTGGTTAAACAGTTTGCATTGCAACCATGTGGTTCTGGGTTTGACCCTACTGCACAGCACTTTGGACAAGTCTCTTCTACCATAACCTGAGACTGACTTGCATGTAAAATTTGGCTGACAGAAAACCCATCAAAAATATATACAAATATATAAGACACTGAGCCTTATGAAGGAGGTGATTAAGGACTGACATATCTGGCGCACTGCTGTACACTGAAGAAGACCCCCTCTGCCACAGCAGAACTGATACTGATGCTGGTGCCATGTTAAAAGTACTGGTTCTGGTGCCACATAACATGGACACACATATCTTTTCATCAGAAAAGAAGGCAGTGCAATGACCCTTTATGGAGGGACAAAGTTATTTTAAAAACTTAAAATTTGGCCTAGATGCTTGCAAAAGAGTAGACAATACTAAAGGTATAATACTAAATGTATAAGACCACCAACTGGTACCTAAAGTACTAGGTGATGTTAAACTGGTTATACACACACTACTATTATAGCTTTTAATTAGAATTGAACATATTCTTGATTCTGATAATCAATGGTTAATTGGCTATCCTTCTTGTCAATGTTTCTAGTTCAGATATTAATTCCCAATAACCAGATAAACTGGGGTATGTAGAATTAAATGTCATGCCCAGAGGTGCAATGAAATAGTTGTCATAGATTTGAAGCCAAGACCTTGGGAGTTTGCTATTAGTAACATTTTAGTTTTGTAATCAACCATTTTGTCACCTCTATGAACCCCCAAAAATAAAAAAATAAAAAAAATAAAAACTTATGAGGGATTTGCTATATGGTCTCAAGACCTGCTAGAAACAGCAACCAAATCTCCCTGAAATAATGTCAGTGTTGTAAAGAAAGACATTAGATATAATTTGAAGAGATACCATTTTTGAATATAAGATGGAATGGTCATAGGTTGAAATTTTGATCATAGGTTTCTTTTGTCATTGTTTTAACATCCACTTTCATTGCTTGTATAGTT
Organism: Octopus bimaculoides; assembly: GCF_046866305.1. Lineage (NCBI taxonomy): Eukaryota > Metazoa > Mollusca > Cephalopoda > Octopoda > Octopodidae > Octopus > Octopus bimaculoides. The sequence continues at coordinate 111,904,942 of NC_142929.1, forward strand.
CAGACAGAATTTGTTGAGGTGCATTTTTAAGGTCATATTCTCTTCCTCTTGCTAGCTCTCAACTGTTTTCAAATAAGGTAATATTTCCTCATAACCGGACATGTTTTCACAGAAGATTGGAAATGAAGTACACTTCTAGCATGACAGTAACATTCATTTATATCATACAATGTCAAGTCAAAGAGACAGCAAGACACACACACATGATAGAAAAAAAAAAAAGAAATGTCTGATGAGAAGTTAAAAGAAAAGCATTGTTTACCTGTAGGGCATGTCTGAGACCTGCCTTTTTGTCTGATACACATCCCATCAATAGGAAACTGAATAATTCAGCATCTGGAGGATGTATTTCACAGAAGCTATCAGCAACCTTGAATGCTGTCGGAATGTCACCACAGACACTGTAAGATTTTATCATTGCTTTGTATGTGATTGGATGAAGTGGCACTTCTTTCTCAAGGATTAATTCATGAAGTTTACGAGTCCTTTGTAAACCATCGCTCAACCAAGGAGAATTGGAACAGCAGTTGAATAAACAAGTGTAGGTGTGACCTGTAGGTTGTATCCCCATCTTCTTCATCTGAAAAAGATATTAATTTGCTCATAAAAAAACTCACCATCATCATCATCATCACACCACAAACAATGTAGGTTTTCTGCAAATCTGCATATGTTATATAAATTATTTATTATAAAAAAGAGGAACAATTAGCTTTCACAGGCCTTGAGACTGGTGGTATTGTTGAGGCTTAGTTTGAACTTTTGAAAGTTCATGTCTGTAGAATATATATGGGCAGGGACAGAGTTTGAGAGAAGAACAGTTCTGGTGAAAAAGGATAAAGTAGATAGTTCCATTCAGATTTTGATGGCGGAAGATATAGTATGGATGACAGGTGGTCTTAACTGGGGGTAATTGTTTATTAGTTCGGAAGAGGAGGAACCATTGTAATATTAGAGAGAGAGAGAGAGAGAGAGAGTGTGTAGACTATATGTCTGTAATGGCTGTAGCATGTTGGTGAGTGAGGATTTGTGAATCACTTGCATGGTATTTTTGATAGCAATTTTTGGAGGTGGCAGCCTAGCATGTTTGTATGTACTGTGGATGTCCTGTCTCACATATGTGAACAAGATTTTAATGTGCAGTAGATATGTACATTGCAGTAATAAAACATTAATGGGATCATAGTGTAGGAACCAGCATTGTATAATTGACCATAGTGCTGAATTTAAGTACTTGTATGGGTCTGAAGAAGGTGATGGGAAATGACTGCCAAGAAATACCCACTATATGTAAACTAAGTGATAAGCAGGGACCCATCAACCAAACGTTTATGAGACCAAGACTCAGTATAGAAAGACTTACTTTATTAAACAAACTGAAAGCTTTCTTGGTGTATCCAGTTTTTCCAAGAATACCAAGAAGTTGGTTAAAAACATAAGCGTTTGGCATGACACGGTGTTTCTTTAGCATCATGTCTTCCAGTGTATCAATAGCTTCCAAAATCTAAAACAGAATGAAAAAAAAAAAAAGAGAATGGATTAAAAAATTCCCCAAAAGTTGTACCATAAACTGAGCAATATATATTTTTATGCACAACATAATGTGTTTAAATAATACATTGAAGGTTGAGGGTATAATTTTATCAATAAAATTTGTATTTCTTCAATACAGGAAGACATCTTCAAGATGTGGTGACTTCTAGAAGAGAGAACAACTTAGTACAGAACATTGATCTTTTAACATTTTCAGATTAGCATCTTCTCTCCACATGACCTTAACATTATCAACCTTTTGCAGACAGCCATCAACAATGACATCCTCTGACACCTACAATTCGTCTCTCTCCCCAGTGACCACATCCTCAGTACGACTTCCACAGACCCAAATCCATATTTCAATCACTGGAGATGTACTCTCTTATGTCACTGCCCAGTGGACTGTCACTTTAGAGAAATTTGGTGAAAGCAATGTTATTGCCCAAGGCATTAGCAAAGCCTTTGACCAAGCTACACATACAGACCTCCTGGACTGCATCCAGAGAGTAGTCACTTGACTGACTGGCATTAAATCTTAGAATAATTTCCCTCCTTCCTTCAACCAGTTTCAGAGACCCTTGAGAAAGGTCATAGGTACTGTCCTTCTACCTCTGACTAAATCAATAGCAAACAAAGTTGTGATGTAAAATGTGACTATATCAGACAATAAGTCATAGGCTACACAAGGGCCAAAGTACAACATTCACTGAAAATAAAAATTGCAGCATTTGCTTCTTTAAAATGTTACATATGTTAATATAACATTCAGGTTCTAATTTTTTCTTTGTCTCTTTTAAATGTTCTACCAGTCATTTTGCTATATCAAAATGTTATGTAGTTTCTTTTGCACCCTCTTAGTTTGAAATTAATTTATTGATTTTTATTTCCAGAGAAATTGATTTTCTTGAATATATTTAACAATATAAAATATTAATTCTAACTGAAGTGTTAGCTTAGAGTGAAGTTCAAATAATGAAAGGAAATAAAACCGAAATGGAAACGATTAAATGATGTTTCTGTATGCATAAGGTAAAAGTAAAAAAAAACAAACAAACAGAAAACCAACTCAAAAGTGAAAACGTGTAAACCGAGTGACAGCATATTTTGGTAGTATTAGATGTCCAACTGAATTATCTCCCTTAACATCAAAGATGACTGCATTTCGTATCTTAATGAAATAAATAAATTTGTAGCAAAGTAGTGAGGCCAATATACAAAAACCCTGAAAGGTGGTGCCCTCGCATGGCTGCTGTTCAATGAAAGAAGCATTCAAAAGAAGTAGATATCAAAAACAGCAAAGAAAACAGGAAGTGAAAGTTAACAAAGAAACTCAACCTTTCCTTCTTTTCCCAGTTGTTTGATCCTTCCAGCATACCAATATGGTTCATGTAATCGACCTTTTGGAGAGAGCCGGATGTGATTTCGACCTTCATTTTCATCTCTTTTGTCATCGACGAAGCTAAAATGAGAAATAATGTGAAAAAATATCAATTCACTACGTTGTTTTTGTTTAGTTCTAGGTCAAACCATATCAGGCTGACTTTTTACCTAAGGCTTTCCAGTCGTAACTATCCTGTCATTTTGGGGAGTCTGTGTCTACATTATCCTACAATGTCCTTATTTAAGATGATTGAGTATAATTTGTAGAAGACTTAGCTGTTATTTCTAACAGGTTGAGAGACTATGAAGAAAGTCCTGCAGATTATCAGACAAGTCTGTAATGTATGCACCTCCTATATATCTAACTATAGTTACATACATATACACACACACACACATGCATATATTTTCAATACTTGTCTATGTAGGATGATAAAATTTGGGATATTTCTCAATACAATGTTGGAACATATGTTGTGTATTTTTACAGTTATATGCTTCTATTAGCTGCTTAACTATGACAGCAAACTAACAATTATTTCAGTAGGGATCATTTATGAAAAGCCAAATGTTTTATAAACTTTTCATATACACCTCGGAAAAATTAGAATGTGGCATTGAGGAAGCATCTATTAGATGCTTGGTCTGCTAGAAATAGCAACCAAATCTCAGAGAATTTCCACTGACCCAAGTAAGCAAGGAAATTAGATATCAAAATGATTTTTATTGCTATTTTCTACAGCTGTCAGGTTTTCCTTCATGATCATGTGGTCCATATTCTAGCATCTTGACCATTTAGCCAATAAGAGAATACAAATGAAAACCATACAAAATATGGAAACAGCATGGCTTAAGTGCTTAAGTTTGCTTTGTAACTGCATAATTCGAGGTTTGATCTCACAGCCATACCTTTAATACATGCTTTTCAACAGGGAGAGTATCTATAGTCAGAAACATCAACTCTTTCCAAGCAAGGAAGTATTCCTCAATGGTTAGATATATTTTCACAAAAGATTCAAAATGTACAACACTGCTTGTATGATGGTGACACCCATTTAAAACTACTGTGTGACGTTAAGGCAAAACACACACACACACACACACACATATATATATTACATATATATGATGGGCTTTTTTCAGTTTGCTTCTTCCAAATCCACTTACAAGGCTTTGATCAGTCCATCATCATCATCAGTATCATCACCATTGTCATTTAACATCTGCTTTCCATGCTGGCATGGGTTCGACGGTTTGACTGAGGACTGGCAAGTTTTCTACAGCTGGATGCCCTTCCTAACGCCAACTACTCCAAGAATGTAGTGGGTGCTTTTTATGTGCCACCAGCATGGGTGCTGGTCAGGCAGTGCTGGCATTGGCCACACTTGAATGGTGCTTTTTACATGTCAGTCAGGTGGCATTGGCATCGGCCATGCTTGAATGGTGCTTTTTACGTGCCACCAGCACAGATGCCAGTTCGGCAGCACTGGCATCAGCCAGGACTATGATTTCACTCAGTTCAACAGGTCTTCACAAGCATGGCATATTACCTGATAATTAAAGGGTGCTTTTAAGTGGGTCAGTTATGTGACACTGGCATCAGCCATGACTATGATCTCATTTGGCTTGCTGGGTCTTCTCAAGCACAACATATTTCTAAAGGTCTCGGTTGCTCGCCATTGTCTCTGTGAGACCCAATATTTGAAGGTTGTGCTTCACCACCTCATCCCATGTCTTCCTGGGTCTACCTCTTCCACAGGTTCCCTGCACTGTTAGGGTGTGACACTTCTTCACACAGCTGTTCTCATCCATATGCAACTCTCCTACGGCTGTGGTAAAAGACATTTGCCCAGGATGTCACACAGTAGAATTGAACTTGAAACTGCATGGTTATGTGCAGCAATATAAATTTCCTGCAGTATTTGATCCCTGTGGAGCAAATATAACAAGCAGTAGAGATAATTCCATAATGGGAAGTAACTCTATATATGAACTCAACCAGTCAGTAACTAGAGAATTATAAAATGAGCATGAGACTAAGTATTGAATTGATATAATTGACTAAAATCCATGAAGAAAGTGCTCCAGCACGGGACAACCCAATTACTGAAACTAGTAAAAGACTAAACTCACCTGTCATCCTCAGTTTCATCGTAGAGCAATTTCCTTCGCTCCAATGGCTCAGCTAGGCTCCCAAAACTATCAGACCAAGAAGATTCAGATTTCAAGGTAGGGTATTTCTTAAAAGAAACTTCTTTTGGTTTTCTAACTGTACTTTTCTTTTCCTGTATTACAGAAGTATTTCTTAATAACTGTTCTTTTGGTTTTTCAACAATTGTTTTTTTTTTCTGTATTTTAGAAGTGTTTCTTAATGGCTGAAGAGCAGATTTCCTTGTACTTTGCCAAATATTACCAAACAAATTGGTGTCAGAACATGAAACAGTTGTTTTGAACCAATTTTTATTTTCTTCTTTTTCTTTTGCAGTCAGAATTCTCTTATAACGTTTTCGATGCACTTTCGACTTTGCAGTCTTTTTATTTTCCTCATTTTCAGGAGCTGGAGAAAGTTCAGCAGAAGAAGCAGTGACAGTGCAGTAGTTATTGGTTCCAGCTGAGATACTAGCCTTGGTTAGTTTTGTTGAGAGATTATCCAAGACAGTCACTGAAGGAATTTTGTTGAGACATATGTTTCTGGTAATTCCAGACTGTAACTGAATTGCTTTTATAACTCCTATCAGTAAGTTTGACATTGCGTCATAGGAAATCTGCAAAAACAAGACAAATTCTCCAGATAAAAGTGATACAAAAAGCCACACATCTTTACTTCAATGATTACTGTTGTAACATGATTTTCTATATTAGTGTAAAAATCTTGGATGATCTCTTGTACAGAGGTGTTTCTGAGGAGGAGTCACTTTTAAGTAATAACAAATTTTGGTTCTAAAAATGAAACCAGGCTGTTAGCTATAACTTCAACTCCTTGTTCTTAAGTGCTCATTCTATAGGAACCATTGGAACCTGGTATTTAGTTTCCACTCCATTCAACACTTTACCTGCAGATATTTATCAAGGAGAAAGAGGGAAAGGGATGAGTATCAACTAAATGTCAAATATTTTCAGATATGACCAACCTACCTACCCACTACCAAGATTCCCTTTATCTCATTTTATCAAGTTTATCTTAGTTAAACTCCACCACTCTTTCTTAGTTAAACTGCCAAATCTCTGCTGACCTAGCTGTACCTGGGAAATACAATTTCGTTTATATTCAATATATTAAAAAAAAAAAATCGACAAAAAGCTGATTACCTCCCTTCAAAGAATAAGTGCAGCAACAGTAGCCCTTAGTTCATCTAACTGTTGATACTTAATTAAATAAACTACTCAGATATTCGTCATTAATGAACCAAAGGAGCTTCTATTTAGTCAACTAGTTGCTAGAAATTTAGCAATTTAGTTGCTAGAAATAGCAACCAAATCTCCCTTAAAACACACATCCTACCACTTATTAAAATAAAAAAAAACACATTGGATATTATCCTTACACACTTTGTTTGAAAAATGGTGAGATGTTCAAGGCCTTTGATCATAAGTCTACTTGACCAGATTTGCTCTGAGATAAACAATGAAAACAAAGATTGGTATTCTGGCTATACATAGACACAAATATACAAGGAACTGAACTTAGTACAACTCCTTATTGAACCATTTATCAATTTTATGTTGCTGCCACTGCCTATAACAGCAAGCAGGTCAGATTGGTACCTATTTAGAATTAGGTAATGTGAGGCATTTGAATGATGTTTTGGATATGTTTCTTTTCATACCAGCTGATAATACATATTCATTGAATTATCGTACATAGAGGTGGAATGTTGAAAAGTATTGTACTACATACTTGGCAGTCAAGAGTTCAAATGTGTTTCATTGTAAGAACCCTATACTCAACATTGCTTTAGTTCACCTGTCAAGGAATTGGGTACTAAAACATCTCAGAATGTTGACTATGCTAGGCTAACAGTCTAACCAGGGGAATAGTTATTTCTTATTTGTTTCTCAGGGCCAATCACTGGCCACAAATTCTCAGCAGTGAAGCAATGGAAATTGCACTAAACAACTCCTTCTTATCCTCTTGAGCCTCATTCCTTACTCAGTGACCATATGTGTAATTTCTACAGAGCCAGATGTATCTAAAACTTGCTCTATGTCATCATTAGTTTCACACTCTCACCAAATTTAGCAATAACAATGTTGCTTTTGATACAAGTAAAAATTGTGATCTTGCCTGGTATATGAACTCAGTAAAACCCGTGACCTTGCCTGGTCACCTATAGGTCCCATCACTTGAAATGAGTTTTCTATCAGATTACATTCTAATAAGTTTGGCCAGGTACTTCTTTAAGTGCAGTAATTAAGTCCCATGGTAGAATATTTATCCAAAGACTATGCCCTAAAAATTGAATACAGAATATTTAAGGCCAGAATCTTTTTAATCATAGCTGACTTGGGAGAGGGGAAGGGAGCTAAACAACATTAAGCAGACACGAGATGAACTGTTCCCTGTAAAAAAGAAACATCAGCTTACATCTCGTATATAAGGTGTTATGTTTAGACTCAGATTTGATGTGATTGAGGAGGTCTATAATCAAAGGCAATCTAGCCGTGACCTCCTTATTTTTTGTATTTTATTTTTTAGGCATAGTGATAGTGTGCTTCCCTTTTTTAAGATGTAGTATAATGTCATTTGTTGAAGATTTCTAGCATGTCGATGGAAATTTGATCATTGTCGTTTAGCCCCAGATTGAAAAAAACCCCTATGATTAAAGGCATTCCAGTCATGATCATTCCATTTCTATTTTAATTTAATGTGTCTAGGATCACCTTATTTTAATACGCTCGTTTCTCTTTTTCAAGCTGATAGTTGTAATTAGAGGGAAATTCAGGTATCATTTATTGCGGGTCAAGCGGCTATACAGAGGATCCTTAGTTTGTTTATATAGTAATTGATAACTAATGTCACTAGACAAACATATACAACGGAACAGTTGACCTATACTAGTCTTTCTATTTATGACATAAAAAAATAAAAAAAGGTTTTTAATTACATACTCCAACATTGTTAACGGGTTAATACGAAAACTATATATTAAGTTATTTGTCTATTAATTCACATATATTCTTTCATTGGTGTATCTTTCCAAACATCACGCTTAAGTAAATAGTTATATATGTATGTGTATATATATATATATGTATGTGTATATATATATATATATATATATATATATATATATATATATATATATATATATATATATATATATATAAGATGTGACCGTGAGAAGGGCTTGATTCCTATTTATAGTGATTGTATTTAGAAAAGATAGTAAAAATAATACAAGTAACTTTAAAACAAAATCACTTCACCTTGGGATCATGAAATCATTGATACAGGGGTCATATTTAACAATACAAAGAATACCGAATCCTTTATTGACGTTTATAAATATGCTATAATCTCACGATTAAGTATTATATTAAATAAGAAGACTAATGTCGAAAAATAGAATTCATAATAGTATTTGCGTGAAATATTCGATAAAACTCTGACTTACCGAACAAATTACAACCAAAGCACCTGCAACATGTGCATTACCGGTGTTCACACAAAATATATCGCGTTGTATAAAATGGACATAGACGACGCGTTATATATTTTTGTCTTTTATTAAATTCTTTATCTGCTGAGGTTGGCTTTTGCTCTCTGACGTAAAATATTTGTGCACATTTACACATGTATGTATGTATGTATGTATGTATACGTACGTGTGCATGCGCGTATGTGTGTTTACGTATGTATGTGTGTATGTATGTATGTATGTTTACGTACGTATGTATGAGTGTGTGTTTACATATGTAAGTATGTGCGTGTATGTATGTATGTATGTACGCACGTACGTATGTATGTGATGTATGTGTCTGTTTATGTATGTATGTATGTATGATGTGTTATATATATTTTTTAATTTTTAACACATAGGCGTAGGAATGGCTGTGTGGTAAGTAGCTTGCTTACCAACCACATGGTTCCGGGTTCAGTCCCAATGCATGGCACCTTGGGCAAGTGTCTTCTACTATAGCCTCGGGCCGACCAAAGCCTTGTGAGTGGATTTGGTAGATGGAAACTGAAAGAAGCCTGTCGTATATATGTATATATATATATATAAGCAATGTTAATTCTCTAAATGAAGTATTAACAGTAACTGCACGATAAAGTGAAGTATATTGCCACTTAAGTGTGGCTGACCCCTAGGGGTGGATGTTACTGTTGCTTTTAGCCCCAGGAGGACATCTCCTCCAACTGGCTTATCGACACACTACTGTCCGTTTGTGCTACAGATCACGATGAGAGGGATAACTTCCCTTGGCAAAACAAACAGGACACAGTCGTGTGTCGATAAGCCAGCTGGAGGAGATGTCCTCCTGGGGCTAAAAGCAACAGTAACATCCACCCCTAGGGGTCAGCCACACTTAAGTGGCAATATACTTCACTTTATATATATATATATATATATATGTATATATATATATATATATATATATATGTGTGTGTGTGTGTGTGTGTGTGTGTGTGTGTGTGTTTGTGTGCCTATGTTTGTCCCCCCCAATATCGCTTGACGACCGATGCTGGTGTGTTTACGTCTCCGTAACGTAGCGGTTCAGCAAAAGAGACTGATAGAATAAGTACTAGGCTTACAAAGAATAAGTTCTGGGGTCGATTTGTTCGACTAAAGGTGGTGATCCAGCATAGCCACAGTCAAATGACTGAAACAAGTAAAAAAGAGTAACACATTCTTCTGAGAAGGAGGGGCTATGCTTATGTTGTTGCTTAGCTCTAAATCAACCCTGATCAAGCTAATATATCATCAAAGTCATTCCACTCATGATCATCTCGTCTTTCTACTTCAAGACAGGACAGGACATGTTGCATGTAAGACAAACATTATCCCTTGTGCTTTATTCACTTTTTTGAAGAGGAAACGGTTCGGTTTGAGTGAGATTAATCTGCTACATCGAGCGAGTACGCTCAGACTGAAGAGGTTGATATTGAATTGGAATTCATGCAGATTGACGATTGTAAAGAAAACCCGATTATAAAACTGCTACGTGTGTTTTTCTTTTATTCGGTCAGAAAAGGCGGCTGGTGATTATTCCTTTAATTCTGGAATGTCTCCTCCAGTCAGGTATGTTCGATACAGTTGATAATCTGGTTGAGCTTCTGTTAGGAAACCATAGGTAAGGAAAAAGTTGAAGGTAGCTGCTGTTTTGAATAGGAGAGGCTGAAAAGTGTTTAGTGAAAGCTTTAGTGGGGATATTCTTTATTAATGATAGGAGGTCAAGAAACAGGCGTATTTAGTTTGGTTAGGAATAATACACAGTTTGATAGACAAAGAAGCAAGAACAATCGAACAGCAATGGAAATGTTGCCTAGAATGTTTGTGTGCAAATATTCTAGACAGCATATGTATCCATATTTTTGTAGATAGAGCATGAAACTTTGTGTACAGCCGTTTTGGCGCTGCCCATTTGGTATTACGATTTGACGCTGACTTACTTGACATTAGACGTTGTTCCTCCCCAACTCTGCCTCTCTGTGTTTGATCATATTTTTTATGTGTATAAGGAGAAGGGAAAAATGTATGTGAATCGGAATCAGTTAATAAAATCGTAATCTCTCTCTCTTTCTCTTCCTCTTCTCTCTCTTTCTCTTCCTCTTCTCTCTCTTTCTCTTCCTCTTCTCTCTCTTTCTCTTCCTCTTCTCTCTCTTTCTCTTCCTCTTCTCTCTCTTTCTCTTCCTCTTCTCTCTCTTTCTCTTCCTCTTCTCTCTCTTTCTCTTCCTCTTCTCTCTCTTTCTCTTCCTCTTCTCTCTCTTTCTCTTCCTCTTCTCTCTCTTTGTGTATCTTTCGGCGCACGCACGTTTGTCTTGTGCCAAAAATTACTGGTGACGAAAAACAGGTTCAATGTCCAGTCAACCGTGTCAAGTCACCAGTGTCCAACGTAGGCAGTAATCTTATGAGAGTGATGTGTATTACGGTTACTTTTGATTATTTTTGCGATGTACGCCCTTTGCATACATATGTACAAATGCGTATAAATATTCAGATGAATAAATATTTTATTTCTAATATTTTTATCCGAGAGGGAGGAACAGTGTTTGTGTTTGCTGTTGTTTAGCCTTTATCGAGCAGACGTATGGTCAAAGACATTCCACCTATAACAGCCATTCCGTAATCTAGTATGTAATATATTTTGTTAGGGTTAGGGTTAGGGTTAGGGTGTTGAAATATGTGTTGAAATATGGTATAAATGTGTTGAAATATGGTAACTCATTTGCCTTGCTTTTTTGAAGATTTATATTAAGTAATTTTGTACCAAATTTTCCATGCAAAATACGGGTTGCGACTTATACACGAGCACAACTTATACACGAATAAATACAGTATATAGACGCACACATATACGCGCACAAGGACACAGGCGCGCGCGCACACACACACACACACAAACGCGCGCGCACACACACACACACACACACACACACACACACACACACACACACACACACACACACACACACACACACACACACACACATACCTCTCCTCCCTTATACACATATTCCTCTTGAAAGACTGTATGTTCGCAGTTGCAGAAAAAAAACATGCAGGGATGGGGTTTTTAGAAAGTAGACTGAGGAAGGAATCGCAGTTGGGATTATGTGGGCCTGGGGTGAAAGGATGTACACAGTATGGATGACAAGAGGAATAGCTGCATTGGGGAGGTGGGATACGTGTGTCTAAATGTGATAAGATTCTTATTGGACATAGCTACAGGAGCAGCAAAGTTTTCAGTACAACTGTAACTAACTTTAACATTATTTCATTGAAGATTAGGTAAAATTTATTATTCGTGGGTGTATTTCTTAAATGAAGTTTAGCAATCATCTCACAATATCAAAATAACATTCTGATATAAACGTGAATAAGAAATATATTTTATTGATGTTTTCTATCTGCAATATTTTGTCTGCATATATAATATGTTTTCTTTAAAGCTGTTTTTAATGCATTCTTATAAATAGCAAAGCAGTTGAAAGACTCCTCGAAAGAGAATACATCAAAGATTCGTTCGAAAATCTTACTAAATTTTATAAAATAGTAAAGTTAGATGTAGATCAAAGTTTTTATAAATGTATTGTAAAATTTCATTGGGTAGGCTACATGGGTTGTATTTTCCAATGTTTAATTTTTCTGTTATGTTTAAGAAATTAACAATATTTATGTTGGTACTAACAAAGTTATTTAAGTTAAATCTTTAATTTATGTTAATTAGGTCTTTCCTATCTAGAAAGAGGCTGTTTTTATTACGTGAGATAATCAATCCATCGAATTTTGCTCGGAATGAGTCTATGATGAATAAAACTATTAACTTAGATTTCATCAAAACATCTAATGGGATGACAAATAGTTCCGTATTACTACGTTTGACTAAAAAATGAATCATAAAAAAAGAAGTAATTTTCTAGAGTGCATAATTATGTTATGTACACACTCATAATTAGGGTAAATATATAGAATTTTAAAACCATTTGAAGACGTTCGGCTAGAGATGGGTAAAACTCAACGATATCAAATCGTGTGTATTTACTGTTATGCTTATCATTTCCGCCATTAAGCCACTTTATAGCAGAGATACTAGTATTCTAAGGGCTTGGTTGGTGGTTTGTTTAATGCTAGTTTTAATCGATCCTAAAATAGCCTTGTTTTAACTAATTTGCTTTTAGCAGGATTTATAAGTCGGAGTTTCGGTCTGCTAAAAGTTATTTTTATGTTTTCTTTTTAATGTTATTTTGAGGTTAGCCGCAAATTCTTTCTCTTCTCTGTTAATTAAATTATATGTATTATTTTTAAATATGTTTATGTAAAATTGCCAGAAAGGTATCTTGTAGACGTAGGGTTTTCTGTCTTACATATTTTTGCTTCATCAGATAATATATATATATATACGTTAAGAATTTTCAAAAATCTCATCTTCTTTTCTAATTGTCATAGAAGTCATTAGAATATTTCTTACATTTTACCTTTTTAACCACATTAAGACGATAGACTTAAAATACTTCTAACACCTCGTTCAATAATGAACAACTGAACTTTTGAACCCGTATTTATCATCCGCGGGTTCATAATTACTTCCTGTCTCGAGAACATACACTTTCCGTATCATACATCTTACAAGGTGATCTGTTTTTTTAAGCTGCTTGATACATACATACATACATACATACATACACACACACACACACACATACATACATACATACATACATACATACATACATACATACATATGCTGGGTGTTCGGACTAATTATTTTAGGAACAGCTTGATTTATTGGTGAGCAGTCAACGACTTGGGAGATCATAAACATTAAAGACGTAGCTGAAGAAAAGTGAGCTGATATGGAGGACTGGAAACCATCTGAGTATGCGAAAAGAGTTACCTGTTGCATGATGATTCATGCGCCAGAATTCATCTACCATCTTTGAACAGAATCTTAGGCTCAATTCAAACGGCTATGTGAAGCTGCTGGAGACCAGTCAATCCCAAGCTGGTAAGAGTTCTTGCTGGAAGGTCATATGTGTGACAGCAAGATTCGATTCCTTGTCATACCTCCGGAAACATAAAAAAAATGGTTATCGGAGAATTTCTACGACTTCACCAGCCCCAATTTAAGGTAACTTAATTCCATCGATTGTAATTCTATGGATTACAATTTATGGGGCGCAGTAGAGAAAACACCAACCGCTCTGCCTACAATACCAAGGCCTGAGCTGGTGGCGAAGGTCAATGAAGTGTTCAGAGATATTCCCAGGGACACAGTGAAGAACTCATACGCCAGGTTCCGGAGCGATAATCTACTTGTTTCTTTTTTTTTGATTTAAAAATAATACTTTTATTTTTGGATGGAGTATTGTATTCTTTCCCTTATATACAAACTATAAAATTTAGTCCGAACACACACACACACACACACACACACACACACACACACGAGTGGGTGCTGAATAGTTCCTGGTTTTGGGCAAAAAAAAATACAGAAGGATCTGTTAATTATGATTTTATTCAACATATTCTCTCAGATTCACACACTGGTTGCAGCGGTCCTTCAGTTTTTCTAAGTCCTGTAAAAGACCTTGGAAGGTTAGGCCTCCAACCAGGCCTTTCGCGATACCCTTGAAGCCAGGAATTTTTCAGCCCCCATCGTACACACACACACACACACACACACACACACACACACACACACACACACACACACACTTATATGTAATTTTTTTAGGATGAATCAAAGTATTTTGTGGGGCGAATATAGTATGTTGTTCCAACATCAGCTTGTAGTTTGCAGACTTTGCTTAAAAATTAAGGAGTGTTCATTGTAAACAATGAATAAAATTTGTGGGAAATCAGATACGTTCATTATTATGACTCAGATTGAATGGTATAAAATATTTAATTTTGATTGAATAAATAACGTCTTCCAATTATATAGACTCTAGTTTGACGAAACACGTAACACAAAAACATCAGTAAATCAATGTTGAAATTATCAAGCCCCAAAACGTTAAAGGCCTGGGTTAGATTTTGGTTTGAGGTTAAGATTTAAGTTTGGATTCTAGGGTTATGATTAGGGAAATATCTTCCAGAAACGTATTTGTTGATCGCAAAGTTGTCATATCTGTGTTGGCACAACTTATTCAATCACTGGGCGTTAAGAAGATCACTATGTCGATTTCGAATTAATAAAATGCATTATCAGCCAAATGCTTGCGTAACAACATGGTGTTTATTAAATATTATCTGGTAAATAGAATATTTATCTTTCTTTGTATATATCATTACAAATTTACAGTTTCCAATAAAATTCCAATCGTTATATTTTCAAACATTGGGGTTTTCTTGAACTTTGCCAAATATTTACACTAAATATTTGAATTGCCATCTGAAAAAAAAAAAAAAAAAAAAAAAAAGAAACGGCCAATTTTTATGAAATAAAATTATAAATGAAATTCTGTACCTCAATAATCCAATTAAAGTTAAACATTAAAAAATCGGGAAATCCTGAATCAAAATATCTATAATTCACACATTCTTTTCTTAGTCTTGAGTATTCTGGCTGGTTTTATAATCTCTCTGTCTGACCTTTTGACATATATAGACACATTTTTAAGAACGGCGTTTCTCATTTTTAATATTTCTATTGTTTTTCGTTCCTGATACACTTCTCAGAATTCCTGAACTTAATCCTGGTCGCGCAAGAAGTTGTATTGATCTGCCAATAATTACAACGAAATTCTACCAACCTCTTTGAAGATTAGGATTCTTTTTGACTACCAATTCTGTCTCCATGGATCCTTGGTTGAACTCCAAATCAAAGAAAATCATCATCGTCGTCGCGATCATCATCATCGTCGTCGTCGTCGTAATCATCATCATCGTCGTCACCACCACCGCCACCGCCACCGCCACCGCCACCACCACCGCTGCCACCGCCGCCGCCGCCACCACCACCACCACCACCACCACCACCACCACCACCACCATTATCATCATTGAGTCGAGGTAGCTCTTTTTCGAGTGACCCTGGTCTCCCATTTGTCTCAATCTCTCATTAATTGGTAGACGTATGTCTTCATAGAGAAATCAACGCAGTTACGACCATGACGAGTCCAAAGTAGGGGATTTACTAATGAGATCCTTCTTAACTCTCCAGAAGAGTTCAGCAAAGCGAACTCTTTTTTTCTCAAATGGTGAAAACTTTTTTACAAGTTTTGGAAACTTATTGTACAGCATCTGTTTGGTAGGGTTGTTCTTCCAGAGTGTTCTTTATAAAGGGTATCTGGAAAAGGCTTTAACAAGTGTGTTCCCACCTCATAGAACCTTAGTGGGGTTTACAACACTTCCCAAATGTTTTAAATTTAAGTGGGAATTCATATATTAAAACACAACAGAAAAGGTGAGATTAACAACATACCCCTAATTATTCCATCTGTACTGTTGTTTCTTGATGTTCCTTTCACATATTTCACGTCGTTCACTATCACATTGATGCTAGACTACGAGGTGGTATCAAAAAGTTCCTGAACTAGTTCTGTAGCGCGCCAACAGATGGCAGCATACTGTTGCGTGCGCAGTGGAAGCTAGCAGTGACCTTCATGAGGCAGTGTGACGAGTGACATTGCTGTGTTTATTTCGCAAGTTGCGAAATTTTTTACTTTGTGATCACGTGTATGCTATAGTCTGCGATTTTTGTCATGGACAGGAAGCAGGAACAAATAGTCAACGTAAAATTTTGCGTTAAACTTGGGAAGTCTACTACAGAGACATTGAACATGCTTCGGCAAGGTGACAATTTAGAAGTAGATGATGTTAAAACTTAGGTAAAAGAGTAATTTTTTATGAAACATAACTAACCCGGAAACTTTTGGATACCACCTCGTAAAATCGTTGCTTTCGGACACGTTTCTCATTTTAATCCATCCAACTGACGTCGCTGAAATTTTACAAGAATTTATTGTCTCATGTTCCTTTAAAAGATCAACTCATTGATCACTACATTTCCTTCTGAGAACTGTGGTTTATATTTTTCCCCTTCAAACCATAATTACCTCTCTGTTCCCATCCTATAAATACAATTAGTTTTTTTTTAAAGGGAGCCTATTTTGCCATTTGCAGTCTTAATTAACCCCGGCTGCTGTATCATGCAAAAGTAATGTGTTTTTAGTTATTTACACAAGCAATTTCTATGCAGACAAAATTGTATATTAGCAAACAACATTCTATAAAGACAATCTATAATAACTGATACAAAGTCACTTTTATTCCACTCTTTTAGCTCTTCATATCTCCGGGCTACGGCCATGCCCCAGCATAGCCGCAGCGCATAGACTTGAACAAGTAAAAGAGTATTTTAAAAGTGTTTTACTGTTGTTAATGTTGACTTTGTAAAAAAATTCTTAGAAACATAAAATGCACGATAAGCAAAATATCACGTTGATTAGAACTTTATTTATTGTGAGCCTTGAGTCTGATACAAACTCGAAATTGTTTTCCCACTATCTAAATATAGTGTTGTTTGTGACAAAGATCACGCCTTGCAATATCAAAGCGGTTACGGGCTTTTGATAGTAGGGAAGTCATCTGACTAAAAGCAGATTAAGCAATAGCATAAAACTTTACTCACTTCTAGGAAAGTGGTAACTTCCTAGTAATTTCACTACTTCCCCATAGATTATTATGACTATGTTTGAATCTATCTTTAAACATTTCATCACTGCAATTCAATGAAGCTTTCCCGTAACGTAAGGGCAATATAAGTGGCTTTTATCTGAAATGGATCCACCATCAAACCTAAATCTCTAGTAAGTCGCTGAATTGAATTTTAGTATTATTGTACATATATTTCAAATACATGTATTTCAAATACTCAACACATGAAAGAAGATTATAATCTTACAGTGCAATACCAATGGAAACCATGGGCAGAAAGAAACCAGCTTGTGACGTTCTATATTGATATTGAATAACTTGTGTTTTCCAATGAATGCAGTAATAGACTCTTTGCAAAGTTATAAGGTTACAGTTTTCTACTTGTAACTGTTTGATCAGCAAATTAAGCTTTTGAAATATACCTGAAAGGTAAAAATATATCACATCTAAAAATAGCCAAGTGTTCACCTATCTTTTATTATACACAAATGACATATTGCCGTTTACAGGTGGTGTATACTACGCAACTGGTACTTAATTTATCGACTCCGAAAGGATGAAAGGCAAAGTTGACCTCGGCAAAGTTGACCTCGGTGAAGTTGACCTCGGCAAAGTTGACCTCGGCAAAGTTGACCTCGGCAAAGTTGACCTTAGAGCATAAAGACAGTCGAAATACTGCTAAGCATTTCGCCCAGCGTGCTAACGTTTCTGCCAGCTCGCCACCTTAATACATATGTGACACATTGGCTTCGTAATGATCTGTGTTGATATAGTAAAATCGTTGGTTAGATATTAAATGGAATTTGTTGACATTTTTCTTTCACACAGGCCACACACAAGAAATTGGGATAACAAAAGAATAGACAATCATGTTATGAACTTCAATAGCTTACAGCTGTTTTTATTATAAGATGCAATGCACTTATATGCAAGTGATTGAGTATCACCTTACAACTTCATCGGAACTTCAAACACGAAGAGTAGTTTATTTGGAGAGACGTTTATATTTATGTGTATAAATACAGAAAAGCATTACCAATGAAAAAGCATATGCATATACTGGAAATAAAGTTCAGCAGACTGAGGGGGAGAAGCCCCTCCCGGAATTAGAATAAGATATGGGGTGGGAGCGCTAAGCAGTGATATGTACAAATGCAATGTTATTAGTTCGAATAGGCTGATAGCACGTTTACAAGTTCGGACTTGTAAACACGCCATTCACTGTGTTTTATCATGGAGAAAATTTCTCGTTGTAGACAAATGGTGTAAACACATCTAAATCAGTTCGATGCGCCACCTATCCAGACTCTGAGAAGCAAGTATTTCGGAGTGGTTATCTCCTCTTCAGTCACAGAAACCGAATGGCGGCTCTGGGAGCTGATAAGAGAGACAATCTCTCTCATGTAATTCCAGTCAACATACGTCGACTGGTAGCGCAAATCGACTGCTCATCGTAATTAAATTTATACAGATCATTACTAAGCAATGATCTGTATAAATTCAATGTTATTACCATCCCGTAATTTAATTACGATGAGCCGTCGATTTCTGTGACTGAAGAGGAGATAAACACTCCGAAATATTTCTCACAGTCTGGATAGGTGGTGCTGCAAGCTGATTTAGGTGTATTTACACCATTTGTCTACAGCGAGAAATTTTCTCCATGAGAAAACAGAGTAAACGGCTTGTTTACAAGCCCGAACGTGCTATTATCATATTCGAACTGGCAATAACATGGTACTTATATATATATATATATATATATATATCCCTGCTTAACGCTCTCGCCCTGTAATTTAATTACGGTGAGCTGTCGATTTGCGCTACCAGCCGACGTATGTTGACTGGAATAACATAAAGGAGATTGTCTCTCTTATCAGCTCACAGCGTCACCGTCTGGTTTCTGTGAAGGAAGAGGAGATAACCACTCTGAAATGTTTTATTCAATTATTGGAAAGGAAATGGCATCAATTAAGAAAGGTTAAAAGTTGCATTCTTAAAAGTTTTATTTTGATAACTTACCAAAAACGCTTATTGTTTATATTATAGTAAAGATAACCGTACTAAAATTATAAATATTAAAACAATGCATTAACGTCAGAATTATATGAATATATGGTTGATGTGTAAAAACATACTTGCCCAATGAACAACGCTGCAATATTGAGGATTTGTAATTTCACTCATCAAATTAATACACAAATACATTTATTTAACGAATTTTTGTCTGGACAAACTGTGTAGAATATGTTCACAATGCAACATTTGCAAAGGTATTAAACTAATTTTAAAAAATCAAACAAATTATCTATGAAATTAATTAAAGCAACTCAGTCAATGGAAATTTGGTCTATTAATGTTGTGGGCCAAAAATGTCTGCGAGCCGTAACAAAAACTTAAAACCGAGCCAACGGTGGAGTTTGTGTGTGGTTATTCGATCTGCTAGAGATAGCAGCTAAATCTTTTAACACACACTCAACTGTTTTAAAGTAGGGTACATTGAATAGTGTATCCAGGGGTACACTTTACTCGAAAAATTGATGGACTATCGTAACTGGAATGCCTTTGGATATAGATCTACTTGAGCAAGGTTAAACAACAAAGACTATACTGAATAAGGCTTATATCAAAATGCGGGGTTTAACTGGTGGAAAATGGGTAACCACAGAAAAATGCGTGCCTTCAAGAATCATGGGCTTTCATTTACCGTAAAGAGGACCTTTCCACCGCGAATTTCCTTGTTATTACTCTGAGCTTGAATAATTTTTTGTACCGTCCGTATTGTAAAATCAATAAAGCGGTAAATTATATGCCTAAAAATTTTAATCAGTTCAGGAATATTAACAATTTAGGAATATTTCTCTTAACCATTTTAACATTTCAGCCAATAAGCAAATCTTTAGGCTATTATCCATGTATTACAACGTAACCCTTTCCAAAAGTGTATTCAAAATGAGAAAATTAAATACACTAAAGAACCAATACGATTAGTCAACCATAGGTGTAGAAGTAAGAGATAATGTTGCTTTACATGTATGTATGTATGTATGTACACACACACACACACACACACACACACACACACACACACACGTGGAGGCGCAATGGCCCAGTGGTTAGGGCAGCGGACTCGTGGTCATAGGATCGCGGTTTCAATTCCCAAACCGGGCGTTGTGAGTGTTTATTGAGTGAAAACACCTAAAGCTCCACGAAGTTCCGGCACGGGATGGTTGCGAACCCTGCTGTACTCTTTCACCACAACTTTCTCTCACTCTTACTTCCTGTTTCTGTTGTGCCTGTAATTCAAAGGGTCAGCCTTGTCCCACTGTGTCACGCTGAATATCCCCGAGAACTACGTTAAGGGTACACGTGTCTGTGGAGTGCTCAGCCACTTGCACGTTAATTTCACGAGCAGGCTGTTCCGTTGATTGGATCAACTGGAACCCTCGACGTCGTAAGCGACGGAGTGCCAACAACAACATACACACACATATAAAATAATGAAGTCAAACCAAGTAATATTTTGAATGTATTTAATACGTCTGTTTCAGATAACTGTGTAATAAATGAAAAGAGAACTTCATCTCTTACGCAAAAGGACACCATCTTAAGTAATATTATTCAGTTTTCGTCAAATCCCATATGTAACCGGAAATCGAAATGTTGTTTTGGCAGGATGTATAGGGTGCTGATTATAGCACGCTTTAACTGGAAGTAAGGCCAGCATGTATCGTAGAATAATTTAATAATCATTCTAAGATACACGCAGTGTGCGTTGGTTAACAATATTTTTTGAGTGACAATTCGAATGTAGTGCACAAGTGTTTGGGTTAATGCAATTATTAGTAATTAGATTGGTAGTAGGTTGGTGCTGTTAGAGAGGTTTGATTCACCAAAGAACCTGTCGTACATAAACACTATGAAAAGATTGAACTCTGTATGCATAAAAGACTGCAAACATATTTACTCTATAAACCGAGATCCGATCTCCACTAGTAATTCTTATGTCGAAATAATCTAGTTCTACTTATATAACTATCTTTCGTTCTTTGATTACATTAATTATACTTATTTCGTGACTTCAGTATACCTTTTCACACTATATCTCATTTATGCACTACTCCTCATATTAACAACGCATTTCTTTCGTCAACACAATTATATTCTACTTTTATAATTAGCAACAAATATTTATGCAAGTTCTTTATTTTCTAGCCATAACAGAAATGACTTTCTTACACCTAACGTCCTATATACATCTTTAATTAGTCCCCTACGTAAATAGTAATATAAACTTAACTGCAAAAATAGAATTAACTGAGCTAATTATTATCTTAACCAACTTTTAACCTATTCAATTAGTTACATACATAAATAGCATATTCCATCTATACCATAATATATTTTAATCTGTCTTTTCCATTTCTTTCATCTTAACCACTTTAATTTATCCTCACCCGAATACAACTATTTTCAAGTAACACCATATTCACGCTACCTCAAGTATTTCAAGACACAAACAGCGTTTTATTACCGCTAAGTTAATTAATTTTTTTGAAAGTGCATATCTACATCGCACGCAGAAATACAGAAAGATGTACAATGTAGGTAATTCTACAGCTTATTATTTGAAAGTCATTAGCAATGAGCATTGAGAAGATGTAAAAAAAAAAAGACTAAAATGAAAAAAAACTATTGTTCACTTAAGTAAACCGAAAATTTATCGGAAAGTCTTTCAAATCTCTTTCGAGATAATTGTCATTCATCAGTGATGTACCACCATTCATCGGTTATTCTTCGTGTTTATATTTTTATTTTTACTTAATGCACATAAATAGATATTTTAGGACAATAACATCTGACCCACTCCACTTGTTCTTATAATCTGCAATCCAAAGATTTATAATCTGCATATCCTAATTTTTTCATATACCAGATTGTCATAAAATAACTTACTTCCCTTATCATTAACTCTTTAAGTTTAAAAATAACCCAGCACACTTACTGCTATGAATACTGGTAAGAGACATTATTTGTAAAAATACATCTTACTATTTTTAGTTTCTTATCCATTACGAATTTGCACAATCAAGCACATATGCTTGTTCGCATTTTAACGTCCGTAATCTAGCTCAAATAAATAATAACAAAGGCTCAGGAGCGGCTATAGGCGCAGGAGTGGCTGTGCGGTAAGTCGCTTGCTTACCAACTACATGGTTCCGGGTTCAGTCCCACTGCGTGACAACTTGGGCCAATGTCTTCTACTATAGCCTCGGGCCGAGCAAAGTCTTGTGAGTGGATTTGGTAGCCGGAAACTAAACTAAGCCCGTCGTATATATATATATATGTGTGTGTGTGTGTATAAGTATGTATTTGTGTGCCTGTGTTTGTCCTCTAGCCATCGCTTGACAACCGATGTTGGTGTGCTTACGCCCCCGTAACTTAGCGGTTCGGTAAAAGATATCGATAGAATAAGTACTAGGCTTACAAAGAATATGTCCTGGGGTCGATTTGTTCGACTAAAGGCGGTGCTCCAGCATGGCAGGAGTCAAATAACTGAAACAAATAAGAGGATAAAAGAATAAAAGAAAAAGCCCAATCCAGTTTCCCTCAGCGGGTGATGAAAAGTTTTCGGCTTTAAGGGTGTCACGAAAGGGTTGGTTGGAAGCCCAACCTTTCAAGTTCTTTTACAGGGATTAGAAAAACTGAATGACCGCTGCAATGTGTATGAATCTGAGAGGGGAATATATTGCATAAAATCATAATTAATTGATCCTCATCCATTTTCTTTGACCCAAAGCCAGGAATTTTCAGTACTCCCCCGCATATATATATATATATATATATATATATATATATATATATATGTATGTATATATATATAGATAGATACATACACACAAATATATACACACATCTACATTCATAAAGGTGATATATATAGGCGTAGGAGTGGCTGTGTGGTAAGTAGCTTGCTTATCAACCACATGGTCCCGGGTTCAGTCCCACTGCGTGGCATCTTGGGCAAGTGTCTTCTACTATAGCCTCGGGCCGACCAAAGCCTTGTGAGTGGATTTGGTTGACGGAAACTGAAAGAAGCCTGTCGTATATATGTATATATATATGTATGTGTGTATGTGTTTGTATGTCTGTGTTTGTCCCCCCAACATCGCTTGACAATTGATGCTGGTGTGTTTATGTCCCCGTAACTTAGCGGTTCGGCAAAAGAGACCGATAGAATAAGTACTTGGCTTCCAAAGAATAAGTCCTGGGGTCGATTTGCTCGACTAAAGGCGGTGCTCCAGCATGGCCACAGTCAAAAGAATGAAACAAGTAAAAGAGTAAAAGAGTTAAATATATACATATATATATATATATATATATATATACATACATCATGCTTTTGTAAACAAACATCTCTTCCATCTCTTCACCCAATTTAATATCTTGTATTTGAGATTTTCGTACTAAACTATATGGCTTTTAAAACGCTTTCTTAGGAGAAAAATCAATAGCCAACTAGTTTAGCAACTTCACCTTAATTTTATTTTGCTATACTCCTTTATTTTCATAAAAATTCTTTCCATTATCGGATTACTTAAAAGGTCTGTCCGAAAAAAACTTTTTGTATGGAGTCACTTAATATCCTTACTATATATATAGATATCTATCAATCTATATATATATATATATATATATATATACATACGCACACACATATACGTACATATGTACATACAAACATACATATATATACATATATATAAAATATCACATCTACATGAGTGACTGTATGGTAAGAATCTTGCTTCCCAGTCACACGGCTCTGCGTTCAATTCCACTGTGTGACACTTTGAGCAAGTGTCTTCTACTATAACCTCGGGATGACCAAAGCCTTGGGAGTGTATTTGGCAGGCGGAAACTGAAAGAAGCCTGTCATATACATATATATATATATATATTTGTGTGTGTGTGTGTGTGTGTGTGTGTGTGTGTGTGTGAGTGTGTGTGTGGGTGTGTGTGTGTATGTGTGCGTGCGTGTGTGTGTGCGTGCGTGTGTGTGTGAACGTGTGTGTATGAGTGTTTGTGTGTATGTGTTTGTGTGTGTGTGTTTGTCTCCCACCACCGCTTGACAACCTATGTTGGTGTGTTTATGTACCCAGAACTTAGCACATCGGCAACCCCCCCCCCCCGAAAAAAAACGATAGAATCAGTACCAGGTTTGAAAAAAAATAAAAGTACTGGGCTCGATTCATTCGACTAGGTTTTACGATTCAATTCTTCAAGGCAGTGCCCCAGCATGGCCGCAGTCTAATAGCTGATACAAGTAAAAGAGTAAATAAAAAAAATCAATTCAAACATCAACGAAAACTTTGTAAGACATTGTTATGCATTTACCTGTAGAATTGTATAAATCTCTTTTTTAGAGCAAATACTTAGAAAAACATATTTACAAATTAAAACTGTGATTTGAAACTCTGGAAAAAAATTTAAATTTGTTTAATTTTATTTAAGCAAAGAACTTTTTTTTTTGTTAATTAATTAGTTTTGTTTTTCAGAAACTGATTTAGAAATTATTTTTTTAATATATTTTATGCCATTTTATATATTATCTTTATTGAATGTTTGTCCTTATTTTTCTATTATAAAGCAATGTTCTGGAAGAGAGCTTAGAAATAATTGTATATCAGATTCTCTTTTCGCCCCTCACCTCCCTCTCTCTTTTCTCTCTCCCCCTATCTCTCTCTCTCTTTTCTCTCTCTCTCTCTTTTATCTCTCTCTTTTATCTCTCTCTTTTATCTCTCTCTGTGTCTGTTTATGCATATTTGCTTTTGTGTAATATTATTTATTGCAGGCAATTAAATATAATAACTATATATTTAAAGTTTATTAATTCTATTTTTTACACACACACACGCACACACACACACACACACACACACACACACACACACACACACACACACACACACACACACACACACACACACACACACATATATTCGTATATATTCGAGGGTTGTATCGAAATTAATGCGAAAGTGGGCAAAACTTTTTTATTAAATGATATTGCACATGTTGATATTGCACATAGGAACTCTTCTTGTTCTTTTCTCTTGCATGTAAATAATGGGTTCGAAGCAGAAGCAACACGTTGCTTCTGCATTGAGTTCTTGGCAAAGGAGGAGTGCTGGCTGTTCGAAATCCACAAAAGAGAATAGGTTGTTTATGGAGATGACATAATTGACAAAAGCAATGTGCACATATGAATAAAGTCTAAAGAAGACGCAATCAACATTAAAGAAAAAACCCACAATGTTGGAGACCATCAACTGCGATCACTAACAGGAATCTCCAGCTAGTGGACGAATTGATGAGTGTGGACAGATGAGTCACAATTCGTGCGATTGCCGCACAACTAGTCTATGGACACAATGCAATACAGAAGATAGTAGAAGACTTTGGGTGTCGAAAAATGTGTGCAAAGTGGGTACTAAGCAGTTGACACCTGATTTGAAAGATGAAGAGGGCTCTAATCTGCTGGAAATGTTTGAAGCTGTTGAAAACTTGTTTTTTTCCGATCTGGTGACAGAAGATGAAAGGTGGACATATCTTTATGATCTGAAAACGAAGACTTAGACCATGGAATGTCATCACGTCTCTTCTCAAAGTTATAAGAAGTTCAAGAGCAAGGGCTCAGTATAGAAAATCATGGTGATTGTATTTTGGGGATGACAAGGGCTTCATTCTTCTTGATTTTCTGGAACATTGCTGTATCATGAACAGCGTGTAATACATTGAGGCGCTCAAAAAAAGCTTGGAGAAGTGACCGAGCAAGAATCTGAAAACGACCCATATTCACCCGGCAACAAATCAATTAGAAAATTGGGCTAGTCAGTGGTCTGCCATTCACTTTACAGCCCTGATCTGGAACTCTCCCAAACTTCCATCTGTTCCATCCAGTGAAGAACAGCCTTCGGGGGCAACGATTTGATGACACAAATAAAGTGACAATGGCTGTGAAAAAAATGGGCACACCAACACATGCCTGAACTGTTTCAAAGAGGATTCGGGAGTTGGATCTGGTGATGGCGCAAATGCTTGGCTTGTGATGGAGACTATGTTGAGTAATGCTTTTAAACAGAGGAATAGTCACTGTACCAACAGGAGCATTTCGAACACCAACCTGTGTCCGTTAATTAAAAAGTTGGGCTAATTTTTGTATTACTTTCTGTTCAACTTTCGTATATGTATATTTGTGTGTGTGTGTGTGTGTGTGTGTGTGTGTGTGTGTGTGTGTGTGTGTGTGTGTGTGTGTGTGTGTGTGTGAGTGTGCGTATAGAAAGCAGTGTTGTGCGTAAACAAACATCTAGATCAGTTCAAATATGTTTGGGAGGACGTATTTGATCTGTAAAAAAAGCTTAAAGTGAGATTTATTCTCAACGGCAAACAGTAGTACATACATTCAATTTTTAGACCAAATATGTCCCAAATATATTTGAACTGATCTGAATTTTTGTTTACGCACAACACTGCTTTCACGTACTTAATACATTACACGACCCCCCCCCCCCCCTACCCATCCACCCCCCCACGCACCCATCCACACACACACATACACGCACACACATACACATCTGAGAGTTGAATGAAATACACTGACCGAAGCATATACATCTATAACTATAAAAGAGAGTTTCTATATGTGTGTGTGAGTGCGTATGTTCCTTATGCATTCCAAAACCGAGTTTCCGATTTTGACGTAAGGGGTATCAAAAGATTCAGTAAGCTTTTGGCTACCAACTAAACTATATTTTCATTCACATATTTGCATTACGAAAATTTAACATCATTTTTCTTTTAATCACCTATTGTAAACGACATTTTATATCACTATCATAATGACAATGATGTCACATTTTCTGTATGAGTGTGTCTGCACGTTCGTTACCTACGTTAGGCTGATGACTGACAAGTATATGCGTGTGACGGTGTATGTATCTCTGTCAGTATACATGCATTTTTGTGACGACTGATACACACACACACATCTAAAGACAGAGACAGACACAGACACACACAGGGACAGAGATAGGCTTCACATGTGTGTTAATGTACGTGTGTGTGTCTCTTAGTTTATGTATGTAACTTCCCTTCCCCCCAACAGTGAGACGCGCAGATATTGAAACTTCTTTACTTGCGGCTTCGACTTCAAACAAACAACAACGTTCTCTTTCAAGTACTACCAACATGAAGATTTGACTGATTTAACACTACTCACAATACTCGCAAATATATCTGAAAAAAAAAAAAAAAAAAAAATTATTCTGGTTATTATAACAAATTCGGAAACTTGGCGAAGTAGAAACCCTCAGCGGCTCTTTCACTATAATTACAGAAATGTTATTCTACTTCTAACCAGTTTCAAGATAGTTTTTTTTTTAGCAGTCCTCGTATTCTTCATCACTGTGAGTATCAACGTCACACAACCTTTTTACTGCGTTACTCAGTATTTATTCTACAGCCTATAATGTTACACAGTTCGAAAACAGCATCTTCCTTTTTATACGCTAGGTTCAACGTTCGTTTCAAAATAAATTATTTTTGTATGAAAAATTGAATTATGTCTTCTGAATTTACTTGGACTTTCACTTTCTTCACCGTGACATTCATTCAATCGTGAATTTTATAACATTTAGTACATGTTCCAAATAAATGTTGACTTTCTGTACTTTCTTACATTGGTGACGCATACTAACTTTAGCTAAATTGGTGACTTTCCATTTTTTTTTATAGCATAACTATGCTACAGAAAGTATGTTTTGCACCTATATTGACTACATTTCGTTTCGCTTGAACTTCATGTATGTATGCTTTGCTGTTTTCAATATTATCAATTCTATGAGAGCGCGCGTGCGTTTCTGCGTTCGTTACGACTATAGTAAACTATAGTAAAGAACATTTTATGCTGTTTTAATGAGCCCACATCTAATGAAGTGGCCATCCTTATGATTGGTGATCCCATGCATACACACACTCTAGGTAAAATTTATGTGCGAATTATGTCAATCCTTGCAGTGTGCACGTACAAATTTACAGCTCAAACCCAATTGAAATGATCTTTTTTTATTGTGTAATTTGTGTTTGTGATGAACGTATTTAAAAACCTGATCTTCGATATAAACTTAAAAGGAAGTTTTCCCATAAATCCTGTCCTTTACCTTTTCTTTCTAGCATGTCCGAGGTGACATTTCCGTCCCCCACTTATTTTTTTCCTAAATTTCTTCCGATTCTTATGTTTGCGATACAGGAGATTACGATTTCACCCACAAAACACTTTCACAATATTTTTATTTTCTTCCTCTCTACACTAAATGAATTTTTTATTTATTTCAAATTTTTAGTCTTGGTAATCCATGGAGAAAAAACAGAGAGTACGAATCTTCAAGAATTTTACCCATCACCTCACCACTTTCAAAAAGCTACACACTCTCAATGTTTCACTTTTAGCTCTTTGGAAAGCAGGGAAGTTTCTTCAGAAATAATATCGTTTACCTGTTGTTTCTAGCATGTCGGGTTTTCTGATGGTGGTCGGGTATTTTTTAAGTCTACTATTTCAGTAGAATTCTATGCATGCGGGAAACATCAGGCAAAAGTGAAAGACTGGGAGATTTTAGCTTTTTGAAAGCTGGTAGGTAACGAGGGGGTGTGGTGGGGAAGGGACATTGAGTGTTTCTTTAAGAAAAATTGAACTATAATATATATATTTCCAAGATTCGTAATCTCTGTATTTTTCTACGTAGATAACAGAAAAAAAAGTTACAAATTAAGAAATTGCGGTGAGGATAGAAGGAAATTAAAATTTTGAAAACGTGGTTTCTGGATTAAATCGTATTAACCCCTTTTATACGATGAAAAAATACATAGTTTCTGATCCTTCTTAAGAACAGAAAGCACTTTCATGCAAACCCATGCAAATTGTACACACGCCCTTCACTATTAAACAAAAGATAACTTCCATTATTCCATTAACTATATATCAACTGTGCCGATTCTGCCCATAAGGAAGGAGCAAATAATACAATGTGCTTGTAGGTCATAACACCCGAGTAACGCCGGGATACATTGCTAGTGTTGAATAAAATTCATACTGAATAATATGGAATGAAGCATAGACAGACACACATTATAGATAAACATGCAAACATATAGTGAATAACACACACTCACACACACACACTTACAATCTCTCTCTCTCTCTCCCTCTCTCCCTCTCTCTATCACACACACACTAAATGAAATACACTTACTGAATAAAATCCGCATATATACTAAATAACACATTGTATGAAACTTATACACACATATACAATGAATGAAATACACATACAATGAAACACACACACATACATACACACTCGCCCTCTCTCTCTCTCCTTCTCTCGTTCTCTTTCTTTGTCTCGGTTTTTGTTTCTCTCTCGCTCTCCCTTTCACTACTGTTCGTTCTGATGCATCTGTCTGTCAATTTTCGCTCTCTCTCTCCTTCTTCTAACTCCTCCCTCTCCTCCTTACCTTTTCTCCCCCTCCCCTCACTCCTTCTCCATTCCTCTCCCTTTGTCCGCACGCGTATATCTGGGATTGTACACTCAC
Source organism: Octopus bimaculoides (assembly GCF_046866305.1). Classification (NCBI taxonomy): domain Eukaryota; kingdom Metazoa; phylum Mollusca; class Cephalopoda; order Octopoda; family Octopodidae; genus Octopus; species Octopus bimaculoides. Next base: position 111,934,836 of record NC_142929.1, read on the forward strand.
TTTGTCTTTCTGTTTTAGTGCTTGAGACGTCTTTTGTCACTGTCATTCATACGCACATGCTAACACCCACCCACATGCGTGCGCGTGTGCATACATACACACACACACACACACTCTCTCTCTCTCTTGCATACACACACACACTCTCTCTCTCTTGCATACACACACACACTCTCTCTCTCTTGCACACACACACACACTCTCTCTCTTGCATACACACACACACACTCACTCACACACACTCACACAACTCACACACATACATACACACACATACTTTCTCTATGAAAAAAAAAATGAAAAAAAAAATCGATAATATAAAAACTACAAAAGTGAAAATGAAAAGCGAGAAAGAAAGATAAATCTAGAAGGTGGAGAAAAAAAAAAGCAGTATTTCCGGTGTGTGAAATATCTCGGATGTAAATAGAATATTAAGGATATATGTGATGTTGGTGATCGGAAGACGGTCGTTCTGTCGGCGGAAGTAATTTTGCACGTGAACTGAGTTTGTTGACGTCCAACGAAGCGCAGCGAATGCGCGTATCAGCACAACTCGTTGATGTAGGCTCAGCATCCCTCCTCCTTTTCCTCGTCATTCTCGTCCTCACCCAAAGCTTTTATGTAACTTAAGACCTTTTACTAGAAACTGTCGCTTTATTCCCTTATTGTTGTTTTTGTGTGGCTGAAACAAAATAAAATAGAAGCCTCAGCAAGGCATCATGAAAGTATTGCTGAGTGTTTAGCCCCAGGGACGGCTCCGATACAGCAGATCTTTGACCTAAGGCGTTCCAGCCGCGACCATCCCGTCTTATAATCGCGCATGGTATGTCGAGAACTACGTTATGCGATGTGTCATTTCTTTTTAAGATGGTAGGCGTAGGAGTGGCTGTGTGGTAAGTAGCTTGCTTATCAACCACATGGTCCCGAGTTCAGTCCCACTGCGTGGCATCTTGGGCAAGTGTCTTCTACTATAGCCTCGGGCCGACCAAAGCCTTGTGAGTGGATTTGGTAGACGGAAACTGAAAGAAGCCCGTCGTATATATGTATATATATATGTATGTGTGTCTGTGTTTGTCCCCCCAACATCGCTTGACAACCGATGCTGGTGTGGTTATGTCCCCGTAACTTAGCGGTTCGGCAAAAGAGACCGATAGAATAAGTACTAGGCTTCTAAAGAATAAGTCCTGGGGTCGATTTGCTCGACTAAAGGTGGTGCTCCAGCACAGCCACAGTCAAAAGACTGAAACAAGTAAAAGAGTAAAAGAGTATGTGATTTGAGAAAGATTTGGTTACTGTTTCTAGCATTTTGAATGACTGCGTAAAAGCAATTTAACAAAACAAACGTTTAGAGATGCCATCCGAATGGAGAAACCAATAGTTAAATAGTGATGGGCATATTTAATATGGTGCATTGAATGTCTAATTAGAAATACTTGTGAGTAAAAGATTGCGGGCTTTGTGGTTATTTAGCCACAGTTTAGTCCTGTGTGAGTGGAGGCGCAATGGCCCAGTGGTTAGGGCAGCGGACTCGCAGTCATAGGATCGCGGTTTCGATTCCCAAACCGGGCGCCGTGAGTGTTTATTGAGCGAAAACACCTAAAACTCCACGATGCTCCGGCAGGGGATGGTGGCAAACCCTGCTGTACTCTTTCACCACAACTTTCTCTCACTCTTACTTCCTGTTTCTGTTGTGCCTGTAATTCAAAGGGTCAGCCTTGTCACACTGTGTCACGCTGAATATCCCCGAGAACTACGTTATGGGTACACGTGTCTGTGGAGTGCTCAGCTACTTGCACGTTAATTTCACGAGCAGGCTATTCCATTGATCAGATTAACTGGAACCCTCGACGTCGTAAGCGACGGAGTGCCAACAACAACAGTCCTGTGTGAGCAGAGATATGATTAAATGAGTTCCAGCCTTGACCATCGCATCTTTTTAGCAGACATAGTGTATAAAGACCAACAGGATGCAACATATCCTTCTCTTTTCAAGATGATAGTGTGTGAATTGAAAGCAATTTGGTTGCTATTTCTAAGACATCGAAAAATCGTATATAGAGGTTTCCGTGTTGATGTTTAGTTTCATTTTAATCCTGATTTAGCAGATCTATGACCAGCGACGCTCTACTCCTAAACAATTTTTTTTTTTTAAATACAAACCACTATACTTGTGACTAAAGTGGTAATTTGGCAAAGTCATCAGAACGTTGAATAAAATACTTTGCTGAATTAGTTCCAGCTCTCTGGTCTCTAAATTCAAATCTAAGTTAACTTTTCCTTTCATCATTTCAAGTTCAATCTAATCAAAATGCCAGTCTTGGGCAGTCGATTGGTGGAATTATTAGAGTATCAGACGAGATGCTTTGTATCTATTCTAGGACTTTGCATTTTGAGTTCAAATTCCACCTTTTGGTGGTGGTGAAACGGGAGTTTCCAGACTCGGTCAACGGTGATAGGACTACACCTACAGTTAGGAGAGAGAGAAACGTATATCTATAACAAGATTAGTTAATTTAATCTCCCATTTTCTTTTTTTTAAACGATAAAGTGTTCTAAGGAAGATTTTATTTCGAACTCAAGTGTCCCGCTTAGAATCGTTGTCGTTGTTGCGGTCGAGGGATTAAATAGAAGCTGTCTCATTTGTCTCGAGAAGGAAACTATTTGGTACATATTTAAAAGTAAAGAATTTTATGGTACTGCTACTCACTCTTATGCAGTCGCTTTCATTGTTACTTCCATAGAAAAAACATTCGATACGGTTAATAGGAAGGCTCTCTGGAGAATAGTCTTTAAGTTGGGTTGCTCTGGAAAGATTGTAAGTACCATTCGATCTATGCATAACAATATGAAGGCATAGGTTTGCTTTAACAGAAAACTGTTGGAGCCAATCTCTGCTGAGTGAGATGTAAAGTATGGTGTTCTATATACTCTCGGCTTCTTAGCAATCTTTTTCCTTATTGTGCGAAAAAATAGCGTTTTCTGATAACAACACTGATATTTATATGATATCGAACAACAAGAAAACTCTTGTACCATTAAAGAACACCATTTCTCTGATTAGATATTTGTTATTTGTAGATGACTGTGACTTGCTTACTCACACTGAAACCGACTTGCAGAAAGTAACGAACTACTTCGCCACACCATATGAGTTTCGGTTAACATGAAAAAACAACAAAAAAAAAACAAAGACAAAACAGTTGTGATGTATCTGCCGGCACATATAAGACTATATTATTCACCTGTCATTTATGATAAAGATCGCGGCTAAGTTTATATATATGGGTTGTATACTCTCCCGGTCCAGCATCCTGGACGAAGAAACCAGCAACAGGATTTGAAAAGCTGTTGATACATAGGGAAGTTGCAAAAGAGACTGGTTACAATCAAATATCATAAAAATGTACAAACATTCAAGTGTACCGGGCAATTGTGCTTACAGATACAAAAAGCAGGCAACATTTAACAGACATCTGCAGCATCAGTGCTTGCGGTGCATAGTAATCTCTTGGATATGGTTTATATCAAAAACAGAAGTGAAGCTGTAGGTCTCTACCATATAGTCTTTACAATACATTTCAAAAGCAGGATTCCTTAGCTATGAGCGGAGTGATATTATTCTTGATGTGGAAAAACAATATAATATGTAAGTTGACTTTCCGTGAGGTCTGTGTAGCAGAAATATGTTGTATAGCAAAAATACAAACGAAGCCATACTTAATAATCACTCATAAATCACCTAAGCTGGTGATTCTATTCATTTTCCCACCCAAGGATTATTTCTCTCGATAAATTATGGGCTGTTATTTATTGATAACTTGATTTGCATTTGACCTTTATAAAAGACTAATTTTCAGCTTTTTCGATGCTCTGAAGAAAAGAAGGAAAAACCCAACACACACACACACACACACACACACACACACACACACACACACACACACACACACACACACACACACACACACACATGGTAAGTATATATGTATGCGTGTTTTGTGTGTGCGTTTGTGTATGCGCGCGTGTGTATGTATGTATGTATGCATGTCTGTATGTATGTATGTATGTAGGTAGGTAGGTAGGTGTATATGAATGTATGCATGTTCTTTCCTATTTTTAGATATTTGAAGTCTTCTTGTAAGGAAGGAACTAGTTCCTAACAAAGATACGAAGCTCCATTGGAATATAGTCGACAAAAAACAATGTCATACGCTGAACTTGAAAAAAGTCTCACATATTTTGACTGTTCCGCTTACGCACTGTATTTTTAATGTGTGTCAGCTGGTTGATTTATTTCTCTCAAAACTCTAGCCTTTCCAGATTGTCACCGAGGAATTTACTATCAAAACCAAGGGCACCCATCAGTATTAGAATAAATATGAATTAATAATCTGGGTTGTATGTCTGTCTGTCTGTCTGTCTGTCTGTCTGTCTGTACGTATGTAAGTATTATGTATATAAATGCACATATGACACACACACATACACACACACACATGCGCATGTATAACGATACGATTTCGAATTATGAAAACATTTATCCACTAATAAAATCATATATATGACCATCCTTAATAATGTTAATTAGTTATGAAATATTCAGATCAACCCATAGTGATTTTATTCCTTATAACCATCTAGGTCATGTGCAGACAATTGAGATAATGTATAGGAAGTCTTGTTAATGAATTTCAATATTTTCTCTTTGTTCTTGTTCACATGATTGCTATTTTCTTGAAAAAGATTTTGTGAAAAGAAAGCAAAAGTCATCTAGCTACTAAATCGTTTCAAATACGACAAATGAAGATAAAAGATACACATCACAAGCCATTCAAATAATGTCTAACACTTTGATAGAGAGAAACCTCTCTAAATCATTTCATGATTCATCAATAAAAGTGATGCCGAGAACACAGAAAGTAGACCTATTAGAACTTTCACCTGAAAGATTGTGACATATCACGGCTTATACATATCTTTGTGTTACATTTCATCCTCTACAGCTTCAACAGTGTTAACATTTGATGCAATCCAATAACTTATATTTCGTTCATGTGACTGAAAGGATAGCTCACAGTTTCTACGAAATATATCAAATAGAAAGCATTCTCTATGGAATTGTCAAGAAATCCAATAAAATGAAAAGAAATTGGCAAGAGACCATACATTTGTAGTACCGATCCTTATCAAAATGTTGCATAGTAATTTAATCATTTCGGATTTTCATTGATTTTGACAGGATTTTAAAGAACTCAATCATTTAAATAGTGTTGTATTCGGATAATCAATACCCATAATGTGATAGCTAAGATAAATTAGTTGACCATTGTTCGAGCTGTATGCAACATAAAAACTTAGGAAAGAAATGTTGTGATTTGAAATAAAATCACTGAACATTTTTATAGCTTATGGAACGGAGTGACGTGGATAACGTGAAATACAAATATTCAAAATCTCTCGGCTTCAAAAGTTCGATTCTATTGGAACAAAGTATCCTTTTCTGAGTTCATTTCTTCGACTGCATTGAATAGCTATATAATTTTAGGTACCCTATCACACATTACACACATACCGCGATACGACGCATGGATACCTCTACAAAGTCGCTCGGCCAGTCAGAAATAGCTGACAAATTACTTCAGATCACACGTTACCATCATAAAAATGGAAGATACATTGTACAGCGTAGCTCTAGTGATATACAGACGGAATGATCATGAATGGAGTGACTTTGGTTAAAGGTATGCTAAACCAACAACAAACATAGGCGACTATGATATCTTCTTTTGAACCTTGAAATTTCCTCCATTTGATTTATTGATATAGGTGTTGTTTTTGTCTAGCCCGGGTTATCCATGATCGAATAAACTTTTGATCCAAAAATATTCCAGCTGGGACCATCCCGTCCAATAAAGAGATATAGAGGAATATATTATCCAATCTAATCAATGTAGCAGGCTGTATTTTGATGAAAATTTGGTTGTTAATTCTAATAGGTCGAGCGAATGTAGAAGCTCCTACGTTGGCTCGACGATCTACTGATATAGACTTCATCTGTCTCAAATTAGACATGAGCCAAATTTCTAAATTCCCAAGGGATTAGTTCGGACGCCTAAAAGTGTAATCTGGATAGTCTTATCACTTGCCCAAAGTAAAATTTAAGCAATATTTCTAACAGAATGAGTTAACATCTCATAAATTTTCTTTTGTTATTCTAAATAATTATGTGTATTATTTATCATTGTACACAATATGTAAAGAAAATGGCAAGAATCCAGCAAGTATGAACTTAAATATGCTTTGTTTAACGTAACTGGTATTATACAAAATGTTTATTATTCTTTAAGAAGACGCCATCTTCCTATTTCAGAGCTTTAATTAAACATTCTCTGTGTAAAAATGTATTTAGCTTGAATCAAATAAGAAATGTATTACTTCTGATCTACTCAAGAGTTTTAGTTGTAGGCACATTGCTTTGAAATGAATTTCTCATTTAGTACTCTATGATTTCATATTGCGTATGAGAGAACAAAAGGAGCTCAAGAGAATTTATTTAAAAAGATTGAAGATTAAATGAATAAATACAAACTTAAGTGAATTATTTAGTATGAGTGGTCAATGTACAGAAACGACAGAGTATTAAATAAAATATCGCACTATTTAATTCAGATACTTTACATTTTGTGTTGAAATCCTGCCGGGACAGACTTAAAATTAATATAATTATAGGGTCGGTGAAAATAAGTACTGTAATATATTGAGGTTGATTCAAATATATCAACCCTGCGAATTTGTAGACTTGTGTCAAGGAGAAAAATAAACACTGTCGTTGTTGTTTAGTCCCAGATCAACTCTGATCAAGCAGACCTATTACTATAGGCGGCGTTCCAACTGTGATTGTTCGTTTTGATTTTTGTGAGACACAATGTTTCTAGGATTACACTATCTAATATACTCATCCATATTAAAACCCGCTTGCGTGTGATATGAGAGAGATTTGGATGGCTGATACTTCAGGCAGATCAAGTTACCGCATAGAAGCTTTCTCATAGGCCAAAACACTTATATAAGCATCGTGTGTTACTGTGTATATCCAAGTAAAGCCGTAGTTGCATGCTATCTTTTACATCCAGAAAATTTATCCAACTGAATAGCCAAGCAACCATTCAACTGTAGCAAGCTTAAATTGTCTTAAAGAGTATGTAAAATGTATGCACATCTACCAATATTTGCGTAACAACGACGTAACTTTTCTTGAAAATGAATTGGTTAATTCCTTTAGTTATTCAAGAACTTATCGAACCCATTTGTAATATTTGGTACTATGTCACTTCTCAAATCAATCTTTATTAACGGAGGTTGAAATATAATTTAAAGCATCAGGAGTTGATTCCGAATTTTGTTCACTGTCACTCTGTATCAATATTTATTCGAGATGTAAGTGCAAGTATACATCTGCCACCTTTAAGAATCATAGCTGTTTTATTTACTGTTTGAGATATTATCCAACTTGTTGTGTTTCGTCATTTCTTCTGCATCAATATTATATTGGAGCTGTAGTTTCATAAAACATTGTTATTAGTTATCACACACATCTGCCTATCAAAGCAGATGAAACAAGATGAAACAGTGTCAGAGATTGTTTGATAACTCAAAAATATGAAGTTCAAAATTTTAATGATAGGATCATTATTTTCTGAATATGCGTTTAAATCCATTTTTGATACTTGCAGCAATTCTTTCAGCAATTCCATTTCATTCAGGATGATGGAGACTTTTTCATAGGTTTTATCCGAATTTACCAAGCCTTGAACAAAAGAAGTGATTATCACGATATTCACTGGCATGGTCAAACACTAATATGTCTCGAACACCATTTCTGGCAAATACTGTTCTGAATAGTTACCTGTTTCTACTTCTTTATTCTGAACTCATTAATTCTGACTATCCAGGGCATGTACCGACTAGTATTAAGATCAGTCTAAATTCTTGACATTAGCGTGAGCCTTATGTACACGTCCATGCTTTAATTTCTTTACACGTGTGCACTTTTGAGGTGATCTCGCTTTATTCGAACACATATCGGGCATTTTATATTTCGTTCCATATCTTCACAATTAGAAGCATAGTGACCAGTACCAATTTTGAGAAGCTGTATTCACAAAGCCAAAAAGGACACACCTAAGCAGGAGAGTGCAGTTACAAGTCGTCAAAGGTAGTGTTAACATACGTAAAACACACATAGTGTTCAGCATGCAATAAGATCTAATTATGCACTGCCCTTCATGCCTTTCCCCATGTGTACATGTATATTGGTGCGTACATACACTCACACACACGCACATACACACACATACATACATACACACATATATGTACACATATGCGGATACGTGTATACATATATTTGTACACACATATATACATGCAAGACTACCCTGTTTGCTGTTATTTAAATTCCAGTGAGACTTGTTTCGAGATCTAGGAACCGGCTCTTTCTCCATTAGTGAAAAATTCGGAAAATAAAATCAAGAACGTACATAAATACATACATAAGCACACACACATATCATAAAATACATAAAGAAAAAATAAACAAGTTTAACGGTTTTGAATTTCAATTTTTTTCACTGTAATATTATAATATAAAATAAAATGACAGAAAAAGTAAAAAAGTATAATGAATGCATATTTTATTTTATATGTATTTAATGATATATATTTATATATATTATAGAAATTGGACATGGGCGATCGTTGTATTCTTTCTTGTCTTGAGGTTCACAGCCAAACGGCTGGGTAGATTGAATGCAAGGTAAGTAAGAAATATTGAATGCAAGGTAAGTCTACATTAATTCATATATTTGTTTTCTTGGGATTTGCCTTGCATTTACTTTGATTTGTTCTGGCCTTACCCACGATCCTTTATGCAATCTATATATCTATCTATCTGTCCATCTATCTATCTGTCCATCTATCTACACACACACACACACACACACACACACACACACACACACACACACACACACACACACACACACACACACACACACACACACACACACACACACACACACATGTAACAGTAATTAAAAATGACTGAAGGTGTTAGAAACACCCTCAGTCACATTTAATGACGGTTATAGTTTTCCTTTTTGGTACACATTGCTTACCACTGCCTACATAAATTATATATATATATATATATATATATATATATATATATATATTAATATATATTCGGTCTCTTTTGCTGAACCTTTAAGTTACAGAGACGTAAACATGCCAACATCGGTTGTCAAGCGATGATGGGTGCGTGTGCAATTACAGACACAAAGACACATACATAAAGGTGATGATCGCTTCATCTTGACAGATGATAGCCGTTCCATTAACACACTCACCACACCCTATCACACGGCACTATCATTCCGCTGATGAGCCCTTAGATGACTTTTAAGACCAGCTACTGACTGACATGTTTTAAAACACAAGTGACAGATATCATTCAAGTTTTTCTACATCTTTGCCCTTTGGAATCTGATTCTGAAGGAATATTTTTGTGAACTAGCATATGTATTTTAAGTCCATACATACATACATACATACATACATACATACATACATACATACATACATACAGGACGAGCTTCTTTCAGTTTCCGTCTACCAAATTCACTCACAAGGCTTTGGTGGCCCGAGGCTATAGAAGACACTTGCTCAAGGTGCCACGCAGCGGGACTGAACCCGGAACCAGTTGGGAAGCAAGCCTCTTACCAAATAGCCACGCCTGAGCCTACACACACACACACACACACACACAAACACACACACACTCACACACACACACACACACACACACACACACACACACACACACACACACACACACACACACACACACACACACACACACACACACACACACACACATTTCTTTAAAATTCATTTTGTTCCATTTTGAAATGCAGTACAGTAGCGAAGAGTTTTGTTTTGGGCAATCTCGTTACGGGTTTTCGTTAAAACGATTTTTTTAAATACCCCGTGAATTTCATTATAATGGTATTTCATTATAATGGTATTTCATTATAATGGTATTTCATTTCTATCTTCTTTTAATTATGATTAATACCTTTAATAAATAGCGTATAGAAAAGCCATCATGCAAAAGTATTCTTGAAATAGCCTTTACATTTGCTTCAGTTGTTAAGGTAACTTCTTTTGGACATCATAAATCTGAACTGTTGGCTTTGATACTAACGTCAGTTATATATGCTAAAATATTCTTTTGTCGAACACTTCATGAAAATGGAGTACTGTGTCTATGAAATGATGCAAGTGACGATATGCCGTTTGAATAATTATCAATGTAACTTTCACAGAAATTCACAAGTTCAAGACAAATTCTTATTGCTTCTTATTCTTTGGTAGTTTTACAACCATAATTCTCGCTACGAAACAATGAACTGGTGATATACTGATCATTATTCAGATGGCATATCACCGCTAACTTCACTTTATAAACGCAATGTCCCATTTTCATGGGCTTTCCAACAATAAAAGGCATTCAGAAGTGCTGTGTTATTCTGTATTTATCCAAGTAAAGCCGCCATCACATGAGATCCTATCCTTTAAGTTTAGAGACTGTATTCAACTGAATAGCCAAATTCTGATATTGAACTGCTAGTAATTCTAAATAGTGTTAATCAGAATGTAAAATGCATGTAAGGATATCAGTATTAGCATAACAATAACATCAGAAGAAGACTAAAATTACGAATACCACTTCGCAAAATTTCGTTTTGATATTTTCAAAGAATATAAATACTCGCAATTCCTAGCGTCTCTTCTTATTCTGTTATAGATTTCTACTTCGAGCAAACAAATTCATAAGGGAGTGATCACAGCTGATAGAAGAGTGGTGGTTGGTACTTATTTTATTAAATTCGGAGTGGGTGGATGAAAGGTAAAATCAACACCAGAATTTAAAAGAATGCAAATGGGATGGAAAAGCATTTAGTCAAGTAATCCACTATGTCAGTCATTTCCCGTCTTGTTCTTGTTCTTGTTCTTGTTCTTTTTGTTGTTGCTGTTGTTGTTGTTGTTGTTGTTGTTGTTGTTGTTGTTGTTGTTGTTGTTGTTGTTGTTGTTGTTGTTGTTCTTCTTCTTCTTCTTCTTCTTCTTCTTCTTCTTCTTCTTCTTCTTCTTCTTCTTCTTCTTCTTCTTCTTCTTCTCCTCCCTCCCCCATTCGCCAGGATAATGAACTCAGGACGTAAAGATACGCAACTAAATATGGCATGGCATTTTAATGGACGCTTTGTCGCTTCTGCTTTGATATTGAGAGGAACATCGAAGACTTGGTTTAAAAAGAGAGGAAAACAATCAATTATTTACAGATAATTACACTGTAATGCTGACATTTCATTTACATCAGTAGGAGACATTGCTATGTTATTTCTTCAATTTGTCTTCTGTTAAACATACGTAACCGAAATTTAGTTCGTTGATTTCAGTATTTAGTTTGTTACTCTTATTTGTAATACTCAGTTGTACAAATGAAGAGACAGTAGCTGATAATACGAGAAACTAAATCCATTTCTATGTATGTATGAATGTATGCACACACACACACACACACACACACACACACACACACACACACACACACACACACACACACATAATGTACAGGGTTATCCAAAAAGAATGAACCGATTTCATTACGCAATATTTTAGCAAGGTAAAGTAATAGAAAACTCAAGCTAAGTCACAAGTATTTACTCACAATCAACTTTTATTTTCTGTCTTACAAGTGTTCAATGTGGACACCACCTGCAGCACGGGCAACATCAGTGCGATAAGAGAATTCCTCCCAGACGCATATCAGTATGTCACGATCCACTGAGTGTGTGATCCACCGTGTGCGATTTTTTGTTGTGAGGACATGTAAAAGATCGCGTTTATGTTCCACAGCTACCCACTAACTTCGATGACTTTAAACATCGAATAACAACAGCTTATCACTGCCGTTGGGGTAAGGCTTACACTTGGCTAAGATCTTCCAATGGATGTTATAGTTGACACCTTTTTCTTTTAAGGACCATATATAACTGGATAATTTGGTTGTTTTTCTTTTTTAACCAGTGTCTGAAGCTCATACACAGCTACTCACGCATGCACACACATATATAGAGAAATTAGGAATCAGTTGATGAGTTACTCCATTACTAATCAGAATTTCATGCACATGTAAATTGATAAAATAATGCGTCCGTAACATGCCAGGTAGATCGATACACTTTGGTCGAGGCAGATCAATGGTAGTTGACCAGAAATATCATTATTACTGGCTGAAGTGCTATAGCGTAAGGGAAAGAATATAATCCGACATGTGGCTATTAGGAAGTACGCTTGTTGAATCCGTTGGCCCTTGAGTTAGTTGGCGGTCGATCTCAGAGATAAGAAAGCTGTCCAAGAGGAATTTCCCCCGATGACGACAACTGGACAACATTTTTGATCTCCAGTTAAGTGCTAGCTGTTTTAACACCCGGAACCTTTCAGTTTGGCATAGCTTTCACTAGGGGAATCCTTTGTATGAGATATTATTTTTTACCACTGTTTCGATTTATTGAGTGAATGCAAAAAAAAAAAATAAATAAATAAAAAAAAAACGTTGGGGAATACTTATGCAAGCAAATGCCTTATTACATCAAGATACGAAAATACCAAACTCCAATAAGAATAGAATATATCTGTTATTGTCTTCCATACATGCTGATGAAAAAAAAAAAAAAAAGACAGAAAGAAACGAAAAAGAAAAAAACGAAAAGTATAAAACACCAAACGAAAAAGAAAACATCCGGCTTTAATTTAGTTTTTCCCCGTGTAATTTGTTCCTTGTTTAGCTTTTTAATGTTCCAGGTATTTAGATATGCTTTCATTGACTTAGCGATTACTTATTTTACCGGTGGTATCTCTGAATATTTAATTTTAAAAAGAACATCTTTAACGACCAGCTGTGGTCCTTTTAAGTGGACGTAGCAGACACAAAAATAAAAAAAATGAAGATGCTTTTATGTCTCATGCGCAGAAACGAAAATACTAAGTTAGAGAAAATTTTCTTGGTTGTTGTCATTGTTTAATCTCAGTTCTGCGCTGATGGAGCAAATATATAACCAAAGGCGTCTCGTTTTGTTATATAGCATTCTTTAAGGTGCCCTATCTTTTGTTTCATTAACATACTAAAGTGTGATTTAAAGGGAATGTGGATGCTACTTCTAGCAGGTCGAGTGCCCACACAGTGGCTTCTCTGTTGGCTTGAACTTTCGTTAGTAATTTCTTAAAATTTCGGATCGATTGAGTGTAATACTAATTGTCACTAAGCCATAGTGTAGGTTATACTTTTGACAGGATACTCTATTTTTATCGACCCCAAAATGACAAGCGGCAACGTTACCTTGTTGAGATTTGAAATCAGAATGTAAAGAGCTGTAACTAAATAATGTCAGAGTACGTATTTTGTTCGGCGCTCTAACGATTCTGCCGACTGAGAGTTAATGTTATCAAAGAAACTTCCATCGCAAAGCTGAAAATGTCAAAAACTAACGAGGTATTACCAACACATCAGTCTTGATCTTCTGACAATAAGCTACATCCTTCCTGCTTGGCTACTACATTACCAAGAAATGAGTAGCAAATGAGTAAATGAAGCTCTTCGATGAAATCGTTTTTACATAATTATTACTTTATTTGCCTCTTTTCCTGCACTCATTCTTTTTATCTTCATTTACTAATAATTATTTAATCTCCTCTTTTTAAATCTCCTTATTTTAATATGTTCTCCTTTATTATTTCCTTTTTAGTTTTGTACCGCTTCCTTTTCTTTTCCTGTGATATTTTCTTTCGATATTCCAGCAGTTCTGACTCACCAGTGTTTTGTTTAATGTATCTTCTTTTCTAGTTATTCGCTATTTGCTTTAATCGTATTGCTCGTTCAAGTAAAAGTAGTCACTTCCTTCCCATGGCGTCTTTTTATATTCGTACACCGAACATAAGACGGAATGAAGCTATTGTCGTTGATATCTGAGCCGGTGTGCAGGTACGTGTGTATGAAGAAATGTGTATGTGTGTCTTATACATACATATATATATATATGTAAGTATGTATGCATATATGTATGTGTGTGTGTGTGTGTGTGATTAAGCGCGTGGGGGTAAGTGTGCATTCGCTTATCTCTAAGCAAATAAAAAGCATAGGTGCAATCAATGATGGGTGAAAGGAAGCATAAAATGGACTTGTCCTATTTTCAGAACGAAGATAATACTTTGTTGGGAAATACTTTCCCCTTGATATTCTGTACTTCCATCTCAAATGTCAACGGTCAATTTGACTGATTACGATACGAACACAGACTCTCTCTCTTTCGTCTGTCTCTCTCTCTCTCGCTTTTCCATGCTTTCTCTCTCTCTCTCTCACGCGCGCACGCACAGAAATGCATAAACATAGAGAATTCCAGAAAGCAACAGAACGGTTGGCAAAACATTTTTGACATAGTAAATTTAGTAGAAACGGTAGAGCGTCCGACTGACTGTATTGCGAAATTATTTATCTCGTTTCTGTAGTATTAACCGGAACCAACTCAGTCTTTAAATCACTCTCTTTTCTTTTACTACTTTTTTTTTCTGGTTTCACTTTATTTGACTGCGACCATGCTACCCCAGTTCTTCATTACTTATTTCATTATAGACATTGAGGTAAACAGAGATAATTCAGTTGGAGATTAATAGTGCGGGATATTTATGTCCGAATGTGCCGGTTCTCATTCTACGCAGCAAATGCATTAAAAACATACCTGCATACCAACATACATACATACATACATACATATATACATACATACAACGTACACACGCACACGCCTCTAATGAGAACCCAATAAGGCTCTAAAAATCGATTAAGGTTGTTCATCGTTTTTTAAAGGTGATGCTTCAGCATGGCCGCAGTCAAATGACTGAAACAAGTAAAAGAATAAAAGAATAAAAGAATATATATATAAGGTTGTGTAAAAAGTAAGCAACGTTTTGAACCATGAAGAATTTGTTCTGGATTTTTGCAGAGTTTTGAATTTTTTTAAACATTTTTTTGCAATTGTCTGATAATACAGACATAGAATTGCCCAAATGCATCAATAAATTAGCATTGATATTTTTTTTCACCGTTGCTACAATCATCTGAAATGGAACTGTGAAAGCGCGATATTCGAGCAATTTTGCTATTCAACTTCAAAAAAGGACGTAAAGCCGTTGAAACTGCTCGCGATATCAATGAAACGTTTGATGAGGAAATGACCAGTGAGTGGCCAGCTTAAAAATGATCGTGAGCGTAGCGGATGCCCATCTGTCGTCGATGACGGTCAATTAAAGACCGTCATTGAGAAAGATCCACGTAAAACCACTCGAGAATTGACAAAAGAACTTCAAGTTAGCCAGAAAATTGCCTGCAACTATTTGCATGCGATCAGAAAATGAAAAAAGCTCGACAAATGGGTACCACACGATTTGAATGAAAATCAGAAAATGCGCAAATATGAAATTTGTTCGTCGTTTCTTCTCCGTAACAAGACCAATCAATTTCTCGACCGTATTGTAACTTGTTGGTTGTAGCCCATGTGGAAAAAGGAAGTTTTGTCGCAGAATGAAATGATACTTAATGATTCTTGCTTAGTGTAATAATATTGATTCCAAATTTTGGTACAAGACCAGCAGTTTCGTGGGTAATGGATAAGTCGATTACATCAACCCCAGTGCTTAACTGATACTTATTTTATCGACCCTGAAAGGATGAAAGGTAAAGTCGACCTCGGCAGAATTTGAACTTAGAACGTAAAGACGGACGAAATGCCGCTAAGCATTTCGCCCGGCGTGCTAACACTTCTGCCAGCCCGTCGCCTTATTTAGAGTAATAATATTGAAATTAACTAAGAAAAACAGCTGAAAGCCAATTTCTTTTTGCTTTAGAAATACAAATCAAATTTTGCACAAACTTCTGCTTGAATCTGCCAAGTAGAAAATATTTCCTTGTTTGCAGTATTTATTTTCGTAAATATATCAAAGGTTCCTTTTAGACTGGTTTCTTTATTTATATATCTTGGTTATATTTGATATAGAAACTAGCAACTCCAGGAAAGGTTTGAATTGGTTCATAAATGAATTTATGTTTTGCAAATTCAATAATTTTAGATTGGGGTTTGTTCTTTTAGCACATTTATGAACAAATGTATCACTTTTATTGTATTAGTGAAATTGTATAGTATTATTAAAAAATTCTAATCTTTTCAAGTATTTCGTATCACACTGCTTAGATACGAGAAACTTGAAAAGAATTAGCATGCGTTTATCTGTTTGGGCGAATTTTCATCTATATATCATTAGATATTAGAACTGAACATCAGGAGTTTAAATTTATCGGTAATTTAAAAAAAAAGTTACTCAGGGGACATATGAATTTCACTAATGTTTGCTTCAGAGGAATCAAATGGATAATTATTTAATGAAAGAAAATAAAATCAATAGTGGTGAATGGTAGGGAGGAA
The DNA here is from genome assembly GCF_046866305.1 of Octopus bimaculoides. Taxonomy (NCBI): domain Eukaryota; kingdom Metazoa; phylum Mollusca; class Cephalopoda; order Octopoda; family Octopodidae; genus Octopus; species Octopus bimaculoides. The sequence goes on from NC_142929.1 coordinate 111,951,431, forward strand.
ATAGAACTTATTTTTGTAACGAAAAATTCTTTATTCCTGTTATGTATGTACATATTGTAAGGTTATATCATTTTTCAGAGATATGCTTGCCAACCCTGTATATCATAAGTGATAGGTAGCCAGAAAAAAACACTACTTTTCATAATTTGTCAATCAGAATACAGAACTATGTTATATTAGGGAAGACAGCACTTTCATACTTTCATACCCTGACTTTGTCCAAAACAAAAACTTACCTTTTGGATGAAAATATATTACATTTAACCAACATAATTTGTTGGAAAATTTAATTGGAATCTATTTTAGTAATGAAAAATATATATCCGAGAACCGGTTGCATAAATGCCCTATTATTACTTTTCTCTCTACCAAGCGGTGAATAATATTTTGACATATTTAATTTCTTCTCGAGAACCAAGTTTATAAAGGAGGAATGCATTAGATGGCTATTTTCTTCTATTCTTTTACGTAATTGGAAGTAATATTTGACCCCATATTAAAAAGAAATTTATGGGTTATAAACATAAATTACATTTATGAAACTGAACGATATTTGAATATAAGGTGCATTAATACTAATTATTCAGGTTACTAACAGAAACTAATAGAGCCACTGATGCTAACCAATGTAGCCAGTAATACTAACTATTATAGCTACTATTAATAGTTATTATAGACACAAATGCTAAGTATTGCAGCCACTTGTAGCCGCTAATACTAATATAGACGCTACAGTGTAGCCACTAATACTATTATAACCACTAATATTAACTATTAAAGCCACTAATATTAACTATTACTTCCACTAATGATAACTATTACAGCCACTAAAATATTATAGCCGCTAATACTGACTTTTATAACCACCAATGATAATACTTATTGGAGCCATCGATACTAGTACTGCCACTAATACTGTTATAACCACTAAAATCTAACTGTTAAAGCTACTAGCATTATTATAGCTATTAATACTCATTTTTATAGTCACTAATGATAACTATTACTGTGACTAATATTGTTACTACTATGGATACTAAATATTAACGCCACCAAAGCTATTAGTCACTATTAATAACCTTTATAGCCTTTCATACAAACTACAGTCATTGATACTTTAGTCACTAATACTGACTAGTACAACCACTAATAGCTATTATGTTAAAACTTAGGTAAATAAGTTATTTTGATTAAACATAACTAGTCCGGGAATTTTTTGATACCACCTCGTACTATTATAGCCACTAATTTTAACTATTATAGCCAATAATACCATTATAGTCATGAATAATAACTGATTTGGCCATGGATTCTATTACAGTTACTAATATAATACAGACACTAATACTAATTATTAGTCATTAATAATAAGTATTACAGCGACTAATACTTTTATAGTTTATTAATACTAAATACTATAATCTTCATGAGTCAATGAGAGAGTCCATACAAGGTCATTTGATTTGCTAGAAGTACTAACTAAATCATCATCAAGTCACACTGCCGTTCGAAAAGAAACGAAAACCACATACGATAAGTTTCATCCTAGATACATTGCTTGAAAAAAATGGCTGGATGGTTATGGCTATAATACTTTTCGACAATGGTTATGTAAGTTTGATCTGGGTTGTTGTTGCAACCCACATCAAACAACAATAGCAATAACAACATGTTTTCATTGGCATTTTCCTCTTATGTCATTCAGAATCTAATGTAAGAAATTTTGTTTCATTGTGTGATATGTTATTATTATTTAGTCCCAGATCAGTCCTGACCAAGCAGATTTATAATCTAGGACAATGCGGTCTTCGTTTTGACATAATTTATCTAGGAATACATTATCCCGCGTAGTCTTCATTTTCTTTTTAAGAAAGTAGGTTGTATGATTTGAGGATAACTTAGCTGTTAGTTCTAACAAATCGAGTGAAAACGTAGAGGCTACCCCATTTACTTTGCTTTGTGATATTGCTTTGAGAAGTTGTTTAGCCGTAGTTCTGATTGAGAAGGTCTATAATCAAAGCTATTACGGCTGTGACCATCCAATCTTTTTTCAGACATTGTTTACCATGGATTACATTATCCAGTCAGTTCTATTTTTTTAAGATTGTAGAGTGTGACTTGAGGGAAACTTGTGTTATTTCTAGCTGGTCAACGACAAGGTGAAGTCTAAGTTGTATCCCCGATTAAGTGATATTGCATTGGGAGGTAGAGTACACTGTTGTTTTAAGAAATATATTGATTTCTTTTGAGTAGGCAAACTGCTATTTTCTTAAGGATAGGATTTATAATCGACCAGTATTTTACAATGTTTTCTTAATAAACATTCTATTCTTTGTTTAAAATCCTTTCTTGTCATTTCATTCCAACACTCAAAATACATACGTCAACACCTACACTTGACGACTCCAACAAGAAACAAAACAGATACAGCCACAATTACGTCAAAACGTCGATAACTAAACGACAGCATCAAGGAGCCAGATCTAACGAGGGAGCCTCTTGTATGATACCTCGCCAGGAAAAAGGCTAAAAGCTCAAAAGAATCTATGGCTTCAGGTTCGATCCCATTGTGTGGCAGCTTGGGGAAAACGGTATCCACCAATAATTCGAGTCGATTCAAATTTTGTGAATAAAATTGGGGTGACAGAAACTTTGTTGAAGACTGTCGGATGAACTGTAACTGTTTTTCGGGCTGTAGATTTACTCCATGGTCTGGTTCAACACTGCTGCCTGGTACTTTGGTGTCTTTACCGGAGTTTACTCTATTGCAAACATTCGGAATAGGTCTTTGGTTTGTTCATCCTTTTGCTTCATCAGCCTTGGAAGCTATACAAAAAGGTCATGGGCGTGAACGTTCCTGCTTAGCTTATGCTATAGAAAAAAATGCCACTCGTATATCATCACAATAATTTTCCAGCTAAAATATGAAAATTTCGAAGCCCTACTTACTGCTGACAATGTTTGTATTATCAAGTCATTGTAAAACCCAAGACTCTTTCTCCCCGTCCCTCCTCTTTCTATTTACACACACACACACACGCACACAGATGCACACACACGCGCTCGCGCAACCCCCACACGTATATACGCATATATATATATGTATGTATACTCACACATTTGTATACAGAGAGACAAAGACATACATCTATCCATATACATTAATATACATTGCACTCATATGTATGCATATATGTACACACACACACACACACACACACACACACACACACACACACATATATATATATACATATATATATATGCACCTATAGATGCTTGAGTTAAAAAAAGAATAGACCAGGCTAAATCGAGTTCTCCAGATAAATCAATATTGATACAGCGAAAATTAGAAAATATTTCAGGGACTTTCCATTTGAGATCTCTGTCTGAGCATGCGCACACAATCCCATATACATATGGAATACAATGCATGGTAATATATTTCCATTCATGAAATATGCACACTTGTGTTCTAACGTGAGACATACACTCATGAGTGCAAGTTTATTCACTCACACGCATATATGCATACATGAAAGAATTCAGATAACCACAAGCTCCAAGAGCTTGAATTCTGCAAAAGTAAAAAAAAAATTCCCATATAAATCCCCCAAAAACACACACACGCACGCACATACACTCGCACGCGTGCGCAGACACACTTACACACACACACACACACACACACACACACACACACACACACACACACACACACACACACACACACTAGCACATACGGTGCATAGTGGTGTGATGCTCTAAAGCAGTAGTTCTTAACCTGGGCGGTGATGCTCTTTTGGGGCATGACAAGATCACAAGAAACTGATGTGTGGCCAATGGGCATTCAGAAGTACTATGGCTCTTCAGAGAAATAAAATGTTACATCGAGTTACAATAGTTATATTTTAGACACATTAAAAAATAAATATCATTGTGCTGTCAGTGATTATATAAATTAGAAAATGGAAACTCCCTGTCTTTAGTAGGAATAAAAATCACTATTGTTAATGTTTCTCATAGCTACTTGAGAAAAGATTCAGCTTAGTAGTACAACTGTTAACTAAAATTTTAATTGCAATGTCTTTTGTTTTAGTTGCGTGTATCAGCAATTACTTGTAATGTAAGCACCGGGCTAGCAGTTTTGAAAAGAGATTAGTAGATACCATCGATCTAGTATGTAACTGGTACTTTAGTTTATTGACCCCAGGTGGATGAAATGCAAAGCTGATGCCAGCAGATTTGACCCGAGAATATTGCAGCAGGCAATATTTGAATGGTCGTTGGCGATATGCACTTAGTTCAAAATAAAAGGTTCTCAATCTTGTGCCGCTACGCGTCCCCTGAAAGGCGTTTGTAAAATGTTATTCAGTGAAAGCTATGCTGTTTTGCAAAAATAAATAAATTATAATAAATATAATCAATTTTTAATTATTTTAATCAAATAAAAACCTAGGAAGGCATGCGAAGCTCATAGACACAGATATTCTCTCTCTGGCTAATGTGTATTCTTTTTATTGGAGATAATATATCATAGAAGATTACATTATCTTCTGTGTCCTTTACTTATATAAGAAAGAAAGGTGTGACTTGAAGGAGAGTTAGCTGTTATTTCTGGCAAGTTGGGCGACAACATTGAGATTCTCTCGTTGTTTCAATGTTTGTAAAACTCTCGATGTTTGTGTTTCATTTTCCATTTGCTACCAGAACAGAAATTTCATTAAATAGAATCAGGTTAACTGACGCTAAACCTCCTGGAAATGCTTTCTTTTAATTTTCTTTTTGTTGCCATGGTTATGTATTTCAGGGGCTTTGTAGTTATGGGGGAAAATGTGGAGATATTTAGATGTTCATATATTTCCTGAGATCATATGCAACGGAGGTGAAGTACACTTGATGTCACTTGAAGATCGAAATCCTGGGCTGGTATCTTGATTCTCAAAGTCTTGATTCTCTCTTTACATTTTGCTGTAATTTTCACGCCTTATCTAACATAATCATTGGTAACGTAATTTCATTTCGATTCTCGAATGAAGCTATTTCACTTAACTTACGTTACTAGTTCCTCCGAGTAAGTCATGAAAAGCTCAACTTCCTATTCCCATCATCCAAAATATACGGTCTTAGTACAATGTTTAGAGTAGCATTCAATATGGCTGATGTTCTTGATATAGATTTCATTTTAAATCTATAATAATAATCTTTTATTATGCATATTAATCCATAGAAGGGTCGATTGAGTGACAGAAACGGTTAAGAGCCGGACTAAATTTACTTTAATTATTTTCTTCCGAATTCGTTCTTCATTCAAATTCCACCGGAGACGAAAATGTCTTTCATCACTTCAGTGTCGATAAAATAATTAACAGTCAATTATATTATGGTCAATTCAATCAACTAAATACATTTACACTAACAGTTGTATCTTTGTGTCAATATAAGAAGTCAATATCAATCAATAATAACATATGTAGCTGTAAAATGAATTGAAAAGTCTGCAGGAAATTTCAGTGAGTTTGCAGTTTAAAGAATCAACCATTGCCCCTCAAGTCATCATAATAATAACTGTTTCTGATTTAGACACAAAGCCGGCAATTTTGAAGGGACGGAGCTTAGTCAGTTCTGTAGACACTAGTACTTTATTTTATCGACTGGTACTTCATTGTATCAACTCCTAAAGGACGAAAGACAAAGTTTACTTCAGCGGGAGTTGAATTCAGAAACGTGAAGAGCTAGAAGAAATACTACGTGAAATTTTGCTCAAAGCGTTAAAGGTTCCGCCAAGTTGCCTCTTTGAATTATAACATTACTAATCATGAAAAGGCGGTGAACTGGCAGAATCGTTAGCGGCATTTCGCCCGCTTTTACGTTCCGAGTCCAAATTCCGTCGATGTCGACTTTGCTTTCATGTCCTTAGTAAGTACCAGTTGAGCACTTGGGTTGATGAAATCGACTTAAACCCCTCTCCCGAACTTGCTGGCCTTGTACCAAAATTTGAAGCTAATATCTACTAAATACTAACTAACTTCAGATAGCTGTTGTAGTTTTACTTATAATTAACTCCATGAATTTACAGAATCAGTAGAATATCTAAGCACATATATTGCTGTATTGAGTTAAGTCATTATACAATTTGCTTTAACATGTTAGTCAAGAAAGAGACTGTGATGCCGTCAACTTTCCACAAAATTGAGTAGACTCCAGTAACGGCACACAGAGACAAGATGTGGCATTAAGTCGGGTGGCGTGATAGGCTTCAGTACAAATCCAGTTGAGTTCATTTTTAAACCTCTTTCAGGTGTTGTCAACGCTGTTGTTATTTAACTATAAATTAACTCTGAATGAGCAGACATCTACAATCATCTTATTTTTCAGACACTATATCGCGCACTACATTATCAAGGGTGTCTTTATTTCAAAGGAGATTTTTAGAAAGTCGATTAACCATTTAAAAGTTTTCTCATTGGCTTGCTCTTCAGACACAGGTAAAATAAGTACCAGTTATATATGATGGTGTCTATTTAATCTACTATTACTATTCACCCCAAAATGTGTGGTCTTGTGTCTATGTGAGGGATCAATATATATATATATATATATGCTGTTCTTCATCATTCTTCTGAAAACAGACAAGTCAAAGAAAACCGATTAATGGTTGCCAAGACAAATTTGTGTTGGAACGAAAATATTAAGACGGAATTCAGCAAACAAAAAAACAAAACAAAGCAAAAAATATAAAAAACAAAACAAAAGTGGTTTTTGATATTCTTCCAATGCTTTCGTCAATAAATACAACGGCGAAGGGGAAAGAGTTTCCACTGATTTTACTGAGTATATATCAATACAGGATAAAATAAAGAAATTGCTGTTCACAGGAGAAAAGAAAAAAAAAATCGGTGATCTTTTATTAGAAGACAAATTATAGGGAGATGAGCTACCTATAGATTATTCCTGATATCGATGTAATGTGCTCAGATTCCTGGACACGAATTCGGCGTGAATTAGAAGAGATTATAAAATGTGCCACAAAATTAACAAAGATAATTCACTTAGACAACACAATGTTAAAACTTTACGATGATGAGCTGATTAAGATATTGTTAATAGGAAATTGGCAAGAAAGAAGGAGGCCGCTTCTCTGATATGACTGATAAAATAATACCACAATATTAATCACGACGAGTGCGGAGTGATTAGGTTTTGACTTTCGCTTTTTTTTTTCTGATCTTATTTCTACTTCATTATTCTATCTTCGGTTCGAACTCATATTATTTATTTCAATGAATAGTAATAAATAACAAAAATATCAAAGAATTTCTGAGATGCCACACAAACACAGAAATTTAGGCTTAAATTAATATTGTATACTTACACTTTTATTTACTCCTGCTTTTAACATACACATGAGATCAAACATTTTTGAGAACGAAATAGTTCGTTAAATCGACCTTAATATTGGAATGGTTGTTATTTTATTACCCTGCAAAAAAAAAAAAGAAAAAGAAAATCGATGTCGATCGCAGCGAGATTTGATCTCAGATCGTAAAATTAACTAAATACTGCAAGGTATTTTTGCTACATGTTCTGTTTATTATGTCTTCTACCACCCTCTAACAAGAATATAACAATGATTTTTAAGATTGGTACAAAGCCACACACATATTTTTTGAGTGTAGGGAAGAACTGTATATTTTGTTAAATCTGACCCAGAGTCTTATTTGAGTGACCCAAAGTGATGAAGTGAATACATTGGTAAGCATAATCAAAAGACATTGCTGGCAGAAACGTTAGCACGCCGGGCAAAATGCTTCGCGGTATTTCGTCTGCCGTTACGATCTGAGTTCAAATTCCGCCGAGGTCGACTTTGCCTTTCATCCTTTCTGGGGTCGATAAATTAAGTACCAGTTACGCACTGGGGTCGATGTAATCGACTTAACCCATTTGTCTGTCCTTGTTTGTCCCCTCTATGTTTAGCCTCCTGTGGGCAATAACGAAATAAGACGTTGCATTGAAAACTATCCCCTGCCAGACATTTTATATAAAGATTGCAATAAGTAACGTGTCATTTTTTAAAAAAAGTTGTTACGGCTAATTTAAGGATGATTTAACTGCCACTTCAGCATGCCAAGCAACCACGTAGAGTCTCTCTCGTTGACTCATGAAAAAAAATTTTTTTTGAAATTTTGTCATTTTAAATACAGACTAAGGAAGAATACTCGTAAACGTGTTCTGCATAAGCGTCAAATAGTAAAATCAAGGCTAATATATACATAATATAATAATAAATAATCATTAGCTTAATGATCACTTAAGCCAAAAAAAAAAAAAAGAAAAAAGTGACGTAGACAACAAGGAAATTTTACTTTAATTAAAAACAAAATGAGCAATGCAGTTTTTATTACTTTGTCAAGAAGAGAAAATTATCTTCATAATTTCATTAATAAAGGATTGGTTTTCTGTTCATTACTAAGTTGCTTCTTTCATTCCCCAGTCATTGTCAGAAGTATTCATTATCTTTTGAAAGTTTAGACTGTTGTTATTGACATATTTGGACGTGATCCACTTAAATATGAACATCTTCTGCTTGGAATGCAAAGGTATGCTGATAGTGTATATAGAATTATCATTTATGGAATATTGTTTTCTACCATCAGTAGAAGTGTTCTAATTATGTGATTTTCAGGAAATTCTCGTGGGTATTAGGGGAGTAAGTGAAGAGTAATCAGTACGGCCATCGATCAATTACACACACAGACACACACACACACACATAACAGAAGTAAATAGACACCCCATGAAATATAGTTTTATGTTTATTTTAACTTTAAAAGCTTATATTTTTTATTAATTGACATTTTTATGTTTCAGGTTCTATATGTGACTTTTTAATCATGCCACTCACGAAAGAAGCCTTGAAAGTGTCTGAATCTCAAAGAGGCCGTATTGTGAGTCAATCTGAAGGTGGATTTAGTATAAAATCACAGAAAACCCTGAGATCCCGCTTTCTACAGTTAATCGAGTGATTGTGCAATTTACCAGAGAGGGGAAGGAGTCCGCATCATCTCACCCAGGTCAACCAGAAACCCTCTGACAGGACCCTTCGCTTCGTTAAGAGGATAATCCTCATTGCAAGGCCTCTGACATAGCAGAACAAGTTTATGTCAGTCCCAGAGCAGCCGTCAGGTATCTTCACAAACTTGGCTACTATGGCAGAGCAGCAAGAAGGAAGCTACTTCTTCGACCAGCGAATATCAAGGGGAGAAAAGACTGGACCAGTGAGATGGTGGAGAGGCCACTAGCATTTTGGAACATTGTCATATTCTTTGATGACTCCAGATTTGCTGTATTTTCTGACAGTGGTCAAGTGTGGGTTTGGAGACTCTGTGATCAACAATTTGACATGAAAAGATTGCAGCAAACAATGAAACACAGTAGCTATTCTGTGATGTCTGGGGAGCAATTTGGAGCAATGGTCGATCAGAGTTGGTAGAGTGTGAAGGAAACATAAACTCAGATAAATATGTGTCCATACTGCAGAAAGGTGAAATGATTAAAGAAGACACTTTATGGAAGATGTGGTTCCTTGTCACATGGCTAAAAAGACCCAAGATTGGTTCGAAGAGAACACATTAAAAAGCTTCCATGGCCAAGCCAGTCACCAGATATAAACTCTATTGAACACCTCTGGGGCATAATGGACAGAACACTTCATAAAAAGAAAAAGAAAGCATCCTCAAAGCCAGATATTTTGAGATTACTCCATGAAATCTAGCAAGAAACTCCTCAAGAGAATGTTTATCATCTGATCATGCCTAGTAGCGTCCTTGCATTGAAAAATGAAAAGGACGTGTCTAGTAGATATTAGATACTCACGTTATAATAACTAATAAATAATTTGAATGTATAATTTCAGATTTAAATAAATTTTAACGATTATAAAGGTATCTATTTGAGTATCTTTCATCTTTTCTGCGTCTTGCAGTTCGTATCTGCATTTATTTTGAACGAGAATCCGCTCTTGGATTTTATGTGGGAACCATTTTCTAAGTATTTAAAGTTGTTGTTGCATGTTCCACATCTGCTTTCTCCATATTCTTTTTCGGATAATTCTGATTCATTCTCTGATCTGAATTTTGCTCTTGTTAAGTGTCTTTTGAGACTTTTTGGTTGGCGTCTACTGTTTCGTAAGGGGTTTTTATCAATCAGATCTTCCATTTTGGGGCTGTGCTCCCGTGGGGCAGAGGTGGCGAATGCTTACATTGCCTCCGTTATCATTTATCGCCTGACCGTTGTGCCTTGTCCCGGTTACTGCTTGACCAAGTTGGAACGTCCCTCATTTAAATTCTTGTGGAAGGGACCCGTTCCAATGGTCAGGCGGTCAGTCTGTTGCTAACATCCTCTGAGTGGCGGATTAGGTATGCCGTGGCTCCCAATGCGCAGACACGCGCTTAGATTACGCCACCTGCAACGATTTCTGGAGGTGAGCGTGTGTAAGTTTCGTTTGTGAGGCTCGTCTTTCCGCAGCTCGTCTCCTGACCTGGGTGAAGAAAAGACCGAGACTGGGCGCCTGGCACCTAGAATGTCGTCAGGCGCTCACAACCTTCTACCAGTCGGGCAATGGGATCGGTGGATGTTCTGCTTTAGAATTTTATAGAGGATTAGTAGCGGGGAAGTGCGACGACATTCTCGGAGAGACTCTGGGCGCCGACGAAAATGAACTGGCTAGCCTTTTCCGGAAGGCTTTCCGGTCGGGAACTATCAGGGATAATTTCCAGATGTGCTTGGCCTGGCAGTACCACCGGGGGCGCTACCGGTTCGAGAAAAGCTCTACAGGCACGGATGCGCTGTCAGACTTGTCCGAGGTGCGCGCAGAGTGACAAAACCGTTCTGCACGTCCTCGTTCAGTGTCCGGGTATTGCTGACTTGTGGGGTTATGTTGAAAAGATGCTGTCACGTGTGGGACGGATCCGTCTGTCGGCCGAGTCTGTAGTAATGATTGCACCGCCGCCCACCTTCAATCGGGCAAGTAAGACAGTTTTACTTTGGCTGGTGGCTGTGACAAAAGAGTTTGTTTGGTGGACAAGGTTGAAAGGCATCACGACAGATACATTCCTCTTTGGTAGAGCTCTCATTGACTTTTTCAAGTTTCACTTGAAAAGGAAATTGAGAGTGGAAATTATCGAAAGGTGGGTGAAAGTTGCGAAACTGGCTAGAGTGGATGGTCCCTCTCTAAGTATAAACCTGTGAGCCAGAGGGAAGGAATTGGTGGGGGCACTTGCTCATAGAGTTTCAGGGAAATCTCGGACAGTGGGGTTCCTCGGTTATCCCTAGAGGCGTACCTGTATCAGGAGGGCTACATCTCTATCATCCCGACCCCACTTTTTTGTACCTTTGTATGGTATGCATATGTCTCTTCTTTTCCAGTGTATACTTTCGTTTTTTTTTTTATCATTTCATTATTATATGTAAACCCCAACACTTTATTTCTGTCTCTGTATTGTCCCCCTCATCCTTCGCCCTTGTGGCAAATAAATGAAATCATTATTATTATTATTAGCACCAGCAGCAGCAACAAGCTAGCAGAATCGTTAGCGCGCTGGTCGAAATGCTTAGCAGTATTTCGTCTGTCGTTACGTTCTGTGTTCTAATTCCACTGAAACCGACCTTAGCTTTCATCATTTCGGGGTCGATAAAATAACTACCAGTGAAACATTGGAGTCGATGTAATTGACTCATTCCCTCCCCCAAAAGGGCTGCCTTTGTGGCAAAACTTGAAACTATTATTATTATTATTATTTCTCTTTATCACAGGTTTGGTTAGAGCTCCTAGAGTCTTGCATCTGTAGCGGGCTTGCTACCTGCAGCCCACGGTACCATGCTATCCGTTCTTTTCAGCTATCTAATACTTTCCTGATTATTCTGGCCGTACCAACGAAGCAAACCTTTTGTAACAGTTCTACTGGGCACTCTATTCCAGTTTCCTTTTATTATTATTATAGCATGAAAAATTTCATTATTTTGCTAGGTATGATGGAAAATATCAGCTGTCCACAGCCAGAAGACTAAGGTAACACTAGTTTGCTGATCATGCTTCAGGAACCTTGCGGAGGACATTTGCACTCCCAAGCAATGATTTTTGTAGGTATTCTATCTTTACATTCGCTCCTATCTTTTTGAGCCATGCTGGTAGTTGGGTACTGATACTTCCAAGTGTACAGCCACTATTGATATCACATTCACTTTCTCCATTGCCCACAACATGCGTATTTTCTACTTCAATTCATTGCAATTCTTCACTTTTTTTTCTTTCCCTTCAATCCTGTCGTCACCCGGACATGTCCATATGTCAATTGCCCGGCATGTTTTTTCTTTTCTGTTCACTACAATAATGTCAGGTTTCGATGTCTAATCTGATGATCACACTGAATCATTATATCCCACAGGATTTTGCAATCCTTGTTCTCAATAACTCATACATAGCGGGTCTTTGATCTTTCTAGGTCATAATTTCAACAAAGCTCCTAGTAGATCATTTTTGCCCCATTGTTATTTCACCTTTTGTATTTACGTTGTGCCAATTTCAGGCATTCACTATCAATTAGCCACACTGTTTTACCCCTCTCATTAACAATCTGTATTTGTCGCTCTCAGTTGTTTTATCACTCCTGTACTTCACATAATTTGTCCTCAATGCTTGTTCTTGTGCCGCGTATATAAGTGCTTCTGTTTCTATCTTCAAGTCACTCCACCGCATCCATGACCACCGGCCTTCTATATTGTCTTTGCATTCGTATCTTTTGCAAACTGACCGTAATTTTCTCTCTTTCTATGCCATTTCATTTTTTATGCTTTTTTCCTCTTTAAATTTCCCTTTCTCAACTCAATGATCAGTTTTGATGATTCCGAACTTCTTCACATGCTTCAGCAATAGTTTCACGGCATGTTTTTACATACTGTTTTCTTCTGATTCAACACAATTCTGATAAATGAATTAAACATCTCACACCCTTTTTTCCGGACAAATACAACCGATCAGTATCTCTCTCTCTTGGGATGAAACGCAACGTACAATGTCCGTGTCTTCGTATCCATACTCGTTAGTTCATTTTTTTGCCAGATTATGCTTCCAGCTCTATACCCAAGCGATGTATTTACTGCTTGGATTTTATTCCATCCAGTCAATTTTCAACGCAGCACCAATCGTAATCTTCGGAAATACTCTTTCTTTAGCTGTTCTTTCATTTTCTTCTCCATGATTTCATTGAACTTTAATATGCCAAAGTACTTATAAACTTTCTTTTACTGTTTGTTTCATTACGTCTCTATTTGGAAATTCTATCCTTGCCAGGAACTTATTTACCTCTTTTCAGGCTCATTACACCACATTTCTTTGCATCATCACTAAAACAATGTTCACCAAGGGTCTCACTTGTACCCCATCCTTACCATACAGCTTCAAATCTTTTATGAAGAGAAGATCGATTCTTTGTGTTTTCCCCTTGAACTGATATCTCAAGTTCATTTTTCTCGGTACCAAGGTCAGAGAGATCATGCAATGTACAAAAAGCTAACCTCCTTGAAAAATCCCTCTCTTGATGTCCAGAGAGTCCAAGCTTTTCAGAACGATGTCTACACAGTTTTCCAACTCACCGTACTTCTCTTCAGATAACATGTTACATTCCTTTCAATTCCAAACACATCCAAGCGCTTAATGATCCACGAATGTGGAATCATATCATAAGCTTTGTGGTAATCAATCCAGGATTCTTCTTCTTCTTCTTCTTCTTCTTCTTCTTCTTCTTCTTCTTCTTCTTCTTCTTCTTCTTCTTCTTCCTCTTCTTCTTCTTCTTCTCCTCCTCCTCCTCCTCCTCCTCCTCATTCTCTTCTTCTTCTTCTTCTTCTTCTTCTTCTTCTTCTTCTTCTTCTTCTTCTTCTTCTCCTCCTCCTCCTCCTCCTCCTCATCCTCATTCTCTTCTTCTTCTTCTTCTTCTTCTTCTTCTTCTTCTTCTTCTTCTTCTCCTACTCCTTCTTCATATTTGTTAGGTAGTATGATTTCTTGTATTATTATTATTATTATTATTATTATTATTATTATTATTATTATTATTATTATTATTATTATTATTACCTTTGCACAGTTTCAAACGCTGGAGATATACTACAGTGTCAGCTGTTGACTACCAGTGAGCTAAGGTAACAATTCTTATTTTTCGAGCACCTTCCGGAGTATTCGGGCGGTTCTAAGCAGTGCTGTTTTCTGCAAGTGCTCCACCCTTATTGCAAGCTCTATTTGTTCCACGTACTTCTCAAGATTTTTGCTTACTGTTCCCAGGGCTCCGACAATTATTGGTAGCACTGCTACCTTTTTCATCGACCACAACTGCTTAACTTACCAAGCTAATCTGGCATATGTCTCGACTTTTCTTTCTTCCTCATCGCATACCTTGTTGTTAGCTGGGCATGCTATATCTATGATCCAGCATAGTTTCTTTTCTTTCTCAATTAAGACTATGTCTGGCTTCCTATTCTCTATCTCATGGTCGCACTGAATCATAAAATCCCATAGGAATTTTGCATTTTTTATTTTCGATGATGCCTTCAGGTTTGTGGTCATACCAATTTTTTGCACTAATTCCATTATTATTATGTCGGAGCTCCTGGAGTTTTGCATGCGTAGCGGGCTTACAACCTGCAGCCTACGGTACTGTGCTATTTGTTCTTTTCAGCTATCTAATACTTACCTGATTATTCTGGCAGTTCCAAGGAGGCAAATCTTTTGTAACAGTTCTACTGGGCACTCTATTTTGATTTCCTTTATATTCCTCTTGATGCCTTCTGATGCTGTTATCAAGGACTAAACAATAAGTGGCACTATTTTCACTTTCATTTTCCGTAGCCGGGCTATTTCATACTTATGAGGGTTGTATCTATCTGTCTTTTCGCCTTCCTTCTTGACTATTCGTGGGGCAACTGCAGCGTTAACTATATAGCATATGTGGTGCACCTTGTCCACCATCACTAGGTCCGGTCTGTTATACTCTAGCACCTGATCTGTTCGGATTGGAAAATCTCAGAAAAGTTTGCTAGCCTCCAACTCCACCACTCTCTGCGGTTTGTGCTCACACGTCTTGCCTCTCTCTGTCCCCCACCTTTCGCACAGTTTCCACTGTAGCACTTTCGCTACCTGTTCGTGTCGCCACAACTTGTAGTGATTTTGGGCAAGTCTAGGGTATTCGTTCGTGATATGGGCAATGGTTTCATCCACTCTATTGGAAATGCGTCACAGCGGAGACACTTGTTTATTCCTCAGGCTGACTCTGCAGTACGTGGCCAGAGCTTGGTCCTGCGCTGCCAGTGTAGTGCGCTTGGTTTCTTTTTTTAGGGTTCCTTTCATCAGCCAATCTCCAGCAACTTCTGTTGTTGCTACATGGAATTGATTGTGTAATCCCTTCTTGCGTAATTCTTCTTCATGTCTATTTTGTACTTCTTCCTTTGTTTTTCCTTTTTTCCCTATCCCTCGTTCCTTATTATTATTATTATTATTATTATTATTATTATTATTATTATTATTATTATTATTATTATTATTATTATATATTTGGCTTTTTGCTTTTTGTCTCTTGAATTCCAGAGACTTCAAGAGACAACAAGTTAGAAGTCAAGTTGGTGTTATGACTAGGGTGCCATATTTTCGCTTTTCCACAAAGTATTGTTCTAGAGAATGTCTGTGAAAACAAAAAAAATTAGAAGTTTGTTTTAAAAGTAATTTGATTATAAGATGATAGTGTGATGTTAAGATGACGGAAAAAGGTATCTGCTATTATGTACATTTAAAAGTATTTTGATACTGTTTACAGATTAAAATATTTTGGAGAATGCATAGATAATATTTTCTTAGGATATAAGCAGTTTCCATGAGCACTATGTTTTGAATTTCTTCCATTTTTGGAAATACTGGTATCTGGGATTGGTAGCAATCAACCCCTTTTGCTAGGGTACCTATGACAACAGGTATAGTTTTAGTCTTGAGATTTCACATTTTGCCAATTTCTATTTCAAGATCTTTATACTTGCTCTGATTTTGGGTCAGTCTTGACAGATACATTTATGTCGATTGGGAGAGTCATATCGATGAGAAGGCATAATTATTGCCTGAAATCCTTCAATATAATGTCTGGATTATTTGCATTTATCTTTCTGTCAGTTTGAATAACAAAGTTCCAAAGGAGTGAGATGTGGTCATTTTCAAACATTGGAGGTGGTTTGTGCTCCCATTATTATTATTATTATTATTATTATTATTATTATTATTATTATTATTATTATTATTATTATTATTATTATTATCATTATTATTTGTACTTTTCGTCTTGTGTTTGTCCTTACATGTTTTTTGAATTATGTTAGCCCTTGTGGTCAATAAAACCAGAATTATTATGATTATTATTATTATTATTATTATTATTATTATTATTATTATTATTATTATTATTATTATTACTATTATTATTTTATGTTTGACTTTTGCTTTGCATTTGTACAAATTGGCTCCAAGTCTCACCCAGAGACCTCAAGAGACAAGTTCATGTTGGTGTAATGTCTAGGGTGCCATATATTTGGTTTTGTACATAGTGTTGTTCTAGAGAATGTTTAAGAAACCATAAGAAAATCATAAGTTTGTTTTAAAATTTGAGATTACATTAACAGTACTCTACGCAGGATATGGGCAGTTCCCATGTGCACTATCTTTTAAATTTCTGCTATTTTTTTTTTGGGGGGGGGGGGTTTCCTGGTATCTGAGCTAGGTAGCAACCAGCCCCTTTTGCTATCATTCCTAGGGCACCTATGACAACGGGTATTGTTTTAGTCTTGAGATTCCACATTTTGATAATTTCTATTTCAAGATCTTTATACTTGCTCAGGTTTTGATAGGTATTGACAGATACATTTATGTCGATTGGGACAGTCATATCAATGAGGAGGCATGATGTTTGTTTGAAGTCTTTCAATATAATGTCTGGCCTATTTGCACCTATCTTTCTGTCGGTTTGAATGGTAAAGTTCCAGAGGTGTGAGATGTGATAATTTTCAAGCACTGGAGGTGGTTTGTGTTCCCACCAGTTTTTATCAAGTGGCAAGTCCAGGTTTTTGCAAATTACTCAGTGAATATATTGTGCAGCTCTATCATGCCTGTTGAGATACTTAGTAGGCGGAAGAAGACTGCACATGGAGACAACATGATCAATGGCTTCATGTTGTTGTTGACATACACGACATGTTGGGAAGCTGCCGTTCTTTGATATATTGGCCTGGTAGTTCCTTGTAGGTAGGCATTGATCTTGGGCTGCTATGATAAACCCCTCTGTTTCTAATTTTAAGCCAGAAGCCATTAGCTATTGATGGGTAAGGGCTTTGTCAACATCGGCATCATTCGCTCTCTTTAGGTATTTGCCATCGAGAGGTTTTTCTTGCCATTTATAGTAAGAACATCTAAGGCAGCAGTTTTAGCATGGGTTTTCATGTACTTAGCTTTTTCTGTGCTTGTTTCTATTATAATATATTATATTTCTATTATAATATTATTTCATGCGCTTAGCTTTTCTGTGCTTGTTTCTATTCTATTATTATTATTTTGTCCGAATTCTACAAAGACAACACTTATCACTAAGATAATATACCTTTAGCCACCACCCTTAGCTTGTTCTTGGGTTGATGTTAGTAGTGGTTCAGTTTCCCTATTTAGAACACTGCGAGAAACCAAACCAAGATATTTATCACTCAAATTGGCCATGCACTGACTTTCCAAATAACGCTTCTATTTGTTCTGCATGAACACACCTCTTAAACTATATTTTTTTTACTTTATAACTTTCCCTTTTATTAATGAGGCAATGTCGACGTGTGGTCGAAAATAATTTTTGAGTCTAGTCAGTGAGGTCGATAGGTTTTTATCTTGCGTATTGATGGTAGTGATGATAATAATATCGATCTTTTTCACGTACATTCATTTGTCTGTAGCATTAATTGTTATTGTGGTGTGTTAGGTTAGAATACGGGTTGTGCTTAGCAATACCACTTTTGGAATGTATGCTCTGTGGCAAACTGTAATATTTTTTATGATTTTCTTCATGTTCAATTATCATATGCTGTTGCACAAATAAACATTATTGTCTTCTCTTTTATTACCATATCTTATTTCAGTCTAATTTCGAGGTACTCTTCGATATCATTACAACCTTCATTAGGAGCAATTTTCTGCTTAAAAGAAATCAGGCTTTATTTTCTAACAAAGAAGTTTTACAGTTCGCTTGTGATAACGTCTGGCAATTTTTATTGATTTTTTGTTGTCAGTGTGTGCAACCATTCTTTTCAAAGCCATCCAGCTTTCTCTTTTGATTTTAAAAAGTAAATTGGGGTATTGCCTATGGCTGTATTCTGTCATTGTGAATTTGATAGCAAAGTGAAGCACTTTCCATTTAAAAACCAAAGAATGATTACCATAACCACACTCTGTTTCTCCAATAAATATCTAGTCTCGTGCCGTGTCAAATGATAGCAATGCTAAATTAGTACTAAACTCTGAGTAAATCTAGTTCTGTAATCCATTTTCATTTTGCTTTATGTCATTTCAGTTATATGGCTAATGCAATTTAAAATGACCCGAACATCAAAGTTTTATTTTCAGAATGTCGTTTCATACTAAAGTAAGAAGCAAGGTGTAACAAAGTATAAACTAAAAACAGTCCCCACTCCTTAATATCAAGGTGACTCTGTCAAATAATCCTTTAGGTGAGACTCAATCCATGGCATTTATTTTATGTCAGATGATCATCTAAAATATCCAAATACATCTCTTCATATCGTAAAATATATTCTAAAATACAATGGCTAGTGTTTCGGTCCAATTTTATGGTGTGAAGCAGAGAAAAATATAAATCTTTATCATTTCCACTCAGGCAACATTACTACACTAGTAAAAACTAGAAATTGAGAGTTATTGTTGATATTTATTGCCTGCCATTCCCTACTAAAATAATAAAATGCTTAGAACTTTACTGTTGGAACTCTTCTCTTTTTATGAACATTATTAGATGATGTATACCTTTTCAGTTACAAATTAAAATAATCTCAATGCAAACTAAACTTGAAGCAAATTAAAACAATCTCAAAAGAAGTTAATATAACCTCGAAACAAATTAAAATATCCTTAGAACAAATGAAATGTTTAAATAAAAGATAGTAAATGTCTATCCTTTGAATTGCCTGACTTCATGTTTATTTATGGATGACAGAACTCAGTCTCAAAGAAACAGTAGCTTGCCTCAGTCTACAAGTACAGATTTTTGACGAAATATCAAATAGGGAGGCAAGCAAGACTATACAAGAAGTTTGCACTCGAAACTCATATGTGTATAACGTCTATCGCTGAACGAGAAGATTGGGAATCTATTGCTATTGTACACAGTGTTAAGAGGATAACAGCATATAATTGGATATACAGAGATCACATTTGCACTACAGGGGTGTTTGTGGCAAAATATAGGAAACAAATAATCAGGAACATATTAAGTAACTTGTGCTGTTAAACGAATGCACTCAATTAACATTTGAAGACTTTTTGCGAACGTCTACATTGAATTTATGGATTGACTGTGTTCCACAAGCTGCAACGTGTTATGTTGAAGTAAGAAATATTTCACTGAGTCAAGTGCATTTACAGTTAGAATGTCTGTGCTTTGCATTTCCAAAACATGATTTTCATAAACTCCCCTTTTTTAAGGAGTATTACCTGTCAAAGTTAAACTGTAATATATTACTCGTTAAGTAAAGGGATTGGGAATATAGTTTGAGATCACTATTTGATGAGAAAAATATTTAATTTGTCCTGAGATTGTTTTAATATTTTACGGTTATTTCAATTTGCTTCATGTTTATTTTAATTTGATTCGAAATTATTTTAATTTGAATAAGAAAAGGTATAGCGCTTTTATTGCATCTAGATGAATTGAAAATCTTACAATTAACTAAACAGATAACGGAACTTCTGAATGAAATTTGAACTTAAATCATTTCAGTTGAGTGTCTAACGTCTTGTCTAATTTGCCATTCTTCTCCAGCGAACACGTTTCACAGGAATAATATTTCGTATCCAGGAAAAAAAAAATTTTGATTCCCTTATAATTCCTCCAAAAAGACAACTTAAGTACAATAGTGGTAGAAATTGTCCCTTATCTTTTATACCTTTACTATTCCTTTCTATACTTCCCCCAGACTCATTGTTTATACCACTAACACAACTGAACAATAGTCACTGAACCCATTTCACCTTCTGACTGTATGTCGCTCACTCGATTTGTAAACATTAGGCATCCACCTTCCTCTTCACAATCTTCCTCTTTTCATTATTTCTTTCCAAGCCATCTATTCTCAACAATAACCAACATTCAACACTTTAAAGAAACACTCACCGTAAAATGATTACTTCCCCTTCCCACTCTTCTGCTTCAGAAGGACCAACAAAGGTTAAAGGAAAACTATTTTTTCTTTGGATCAATACAAGCAAAAAAACAAACAAACAAAAAAAAAACAAAACAAAAACGAAACAATAAATAAACGAATTTCCCTTTCATTCTCCTTGTTTCTTTCTCATGTAATTGATATTAAGTTGGTTTAATCAACTGCCGATGACAGTGCCTTGTTTTCTGTCTATCTCATGTCAGCTTAGTGTCAGTTGGCACTCCGATATTTTCGCAGCATTGTTTAATCCTCTTAAAGTTTTAACATTATATAGCTCCTCTACTTGCATAAGTCTCCTCTTTATGACTGACCTTAGAAACGATTTCTGATAACATTTTCGGAAAAGTCAACTTGGAGAAGAAAAACCCCACTAAATATTTAGTAAAAATATAAACAAAATTAAAATAAATAACAACAAATAAAAAATGAGAAAATGTAAATGGAATAAAACTGATTTTTAGGTTTTTGTATAGAATGTTGAAAGCAAGTGAAATATGCCACGCTTTTGGTTTTAATTGTGAAATTATATGTATTTTAGTGGTGTTTTTGATGATTCAAACCAATTTCATTTAAATTGAAAATGACAAAATAATATTTGTAATGGTATGAGTAACCCACCTTTATGTAACAATACATTTTACAATATTACATTCATCACACTTTTCTAAATTATATGATAATCAATTGTAGTTGATTTTGAAATTACAATAGTTCATTTAATTTTAAAATATTTCTTCAACTGGAAACTTAGGGAGTGTCTGTTATTAATTATCATCATTACTTTTGCAAATTTCAAAATGTTGTGGTAGGGGTAGTGATGCCGTGTGGTAGGAAAACGTCCTTGGTTTAGGCTGTTAGAAATTCAAGATATCAATATAGACGAGAATAAAAAAGCAATAAGACTATAGTTTAGGAAAGATACTGTTTGGACATTGAGTTAAATTGTATTATATCTTGGAGAGAAGAATCAATGAGATTGTTGTAGTTGGGAACAACTACAAATATGACAATTGTTTTACATTCGAGATAAGATATTCTGCAAAAGCTACTGGAAATCTTCATACTTTAATCTTAAGTTATTCCCAGCTAAGTGAGATAGTAGATTAAAATAGATCTCAATACAAACGGTAGAAACTATAGCGCTTCAGTGGAAAATATGTTATTTTGCCGCAAACAGCGCTGATGAATCAAACTTATTTTGAATGGTTTTCCAAACGTAACAATTTCAATCGTTACTTTGATACAGAGTGTTTTTAAAGATAGTTTAACACCACCACGTGACTGTTTTGCGGAATCTTAGTGACAAGTATTTGAGCCCACCAGTTTCAGAAACTTCGCAGAAAGCTCATAGTCAGTGCCTTTCCGCCACTCGAGACATAAATAACTACATTATTAATGTCTTCTTCCATTTAAAAAAGTCAAGCGTAATTTGAAAGAGAATTAGCTGTTTTAGTTGAATGAACCACTGCATAGAGATCCCTCTCATTTGTATACTTGCGCTTGCTGTCATGGGTCAAACCAAATTGCCAAAGAGATGTTTTGAAGTTCCGATAAGGATATAGTTAAATAATTCCTTAAAAATTTCGTAGGTGTTTAAAGCAAACCTAGCGGTGATTGTTGTAACTTTAGTGTCATAACCTTTGTGGAAAAATGTGTATTTGTTATATGTGCATTCAAATAATCTTTCGTAGCTGATTTTGATGAAATATATCTGCACATATAAATATTTTAATTATATTACATGTGTAAATAAATTCTTTCGATGATAGATGTACATATAAAACTGCATATTGTATACTCTCTGGATATTAAAAAATATATATTCTCTTACAGAGGCATGTATATGCATAAATATATTTATATATGAGCATGCATATGTTCATTTTTGTGTGGTCTGGAGAAAGGGCTGTGAGATCTCTAAGCAAAACAGCATCACAAAAACTCATACAAAATTAGAATTCAATAAAGACAAATTAGTATTTGAGAATTAACTTTAGTAATTTAGAGTTGTATTAAATTCTTTCGTTAATTTAACTGTCAATTTATCGATATAAGTTTATAAGCTGTGCTGCAGTTGCAGTACTGTTTTAGCTTTCATGTCACCCCTCAGAGTGGCTCCAGCCACAACCATATCATCTTTTATTCAGACATCGTGTATCTATGACAATATTACCCATATGATGACAAGCTGTGTAAATTGAGGGTCAAATTGGCCAGCAAGTTGAATAAAGTGTTCTATTTAAAATCTCTACTGTTTTGATGAGATCGAAGTACTTATGAACATTGTAGGAGACTGCAATAATCTGTTTCACAGCGAATCTTTTGCTGAAGCTCCTTTAAGACAATGTGATTTTAAAATTGTCAATGTTGTTATCTTTCAAATACCTTGTGTCGTTTTATAATGTTCTGGTATTTCTTTTGTCTTTTCTTTTGTCTACTTATTTACAGTTTAAGTACTTGCTCTGAAACTACCCTTGCACACACCGTAACTCGATAAATTAGAATTTCGACGGTGCATAAATTACCGAAGAGGTATAATTCTGTACCTGGCAATTGCATTTATCTCCCTTTCTTCATTATTAGTTTGGTGATAAATGGTTATGAGATTAATTTACGTGTTTTTGAAGTTGATGGGTGACTGTAATTTGCAATGAAGCTCACAATATTCACAATAGAACTATGGCACTTAAAATCTTGTCGGTTAAATTGCCTCACATATTTATGCTCTGTTGGAAACGCTTCTGAATCAGATTTAAACAATTCTTAGGAATACCAGGGCTCACACTGAAGCTGCTATGGTTGAACTAGATTATGTTGCAGATACGGAACTTTTGCGATGTATATGAGCTTTCCATTTTGTTTCCGATATGTATTGGGATATAAATATGGCAATATTTGTAGTTACTATATTGTTAAGCTCCAATTCTTTAAAAAAGAACTAATTCTTTTCTTATTTTATCTAGATTATGTCCGCTTATGCTATGTCTAAAATGTTAAATCTAGATCTAAATTTGTCTTGGATGAATTATTGGGTTAGATCGCAGACTTCAGCTCCTTCTATGATACTCAATGCAACATCAAATTGATCACTGGTATTTCTTATGTATGCAGAGTCTCTGGTTGAAAAGCAATAACTTTTTGACTTTCTGGTGTACATGATTACACATTGACTCATATATACACGATAGTACAAAACACTTTTATGTCAAAGATAAATTAAAACCCATAACTATGTGAATTAGAAGTTCGCTTCGCAATAATAACGTAATTCCATATTCGAGCTTACCTGACACAAATGTCTTCTGCCATAGGCTTGTGTTGACCCGAAAACATTGAGAGAAATTAGATAAACGGAAACTGTATATATTTTTTCGGTAATGGTTTTAATTCATCGCTACTTTAACAGTATTACCTGGTTATTGGTACCTTTAACGGAGTCCACTTTTTTGGTACGTAAATGGACCAGCTCTCCGGCCTGAGATTAACCCATGAGTCGTAAACTGTTCTTCCATTTCCCCCACAAGTTTCAGACGTCCTGCAAAAAAAGGTCATGGATGCTGGCTTTTTTAACTGACTAAGCAATAAAAAAAGAGAGAAATTATATTTATTACCGACTCTAAAGTTCCTAGGAAATCATAACTTGGAAACAGTAATCACTGATTCCTTAGTCACTCTCAGTACATTGAATACATAACTAAATTGTTCTTTTTTTCCTTCATTGAGTTGCCGTATTTCAATGTTTTCTTCATCAACCTGCAACAGTTTAGGTGGATAATCATCAATATTCACACTGTCTTTTTAAAAAAATTTCTTTTAAATAAGATTTTGCCACAATGGCATAGCTTGTTTAAGTATACTAATGATAGTGAAACAGTAGAATTCAAAGACACTAGTAATGGTTTGCGTCGTTATACTAATAATATAGGATGGGGCTTAAACATTTAGTGTAGAAGGCCTAACATCTTTTAATTAATTAAACTTATAACCATAGGAAAGAAGAAAATCATTAGCTTTAATCTTGATTTATACACAAGAAATGTTAGAGAGAAACATTGAATGGGGCAATGTTGAGGGAACTGAACCAGTCGTTTGGGTTACAGTTCTGGACATGCTTCGGTTTACTCAGTGAAGTATAACCTTACCAGTATCTGTCAGATCATAAATGACTTAAAAGTTAAAACAGACTCGTCATTTTCATTTCTACGAACACTTGTATCCAAATATCATGAAAATATTAAAAATAGTTGAGATTGAAACTGATTTGAATTCCTTAGTGAATACTTAATTATACTATTTTATAGAATTAAGGAGGTAAAAAATTCTTGTCCAATTTTTCTGATAATATCTATGCCAGATTTGACTCTATTTTTTGCATAAGATTTATAGATATGTTCGAGTTTTACTTGCTTCGTAAGCGAGTTAGTCTGAAATTATGTTTGAACAAAGAGGATTAAATGATAGAAACATTGTGATCATTAAGACACACACGATTGTATACCCATTTATTGTATTATTTTGCGAAATAATAATAATAAATTACTAAGTATTATACACTTGCGATCTGGGCACTGATACTATTTTATGGTATCTATTATGGTAATATATTTTCATCAAACTGTACAGTCCATGAAATTGATTATTTCGGGTTTACCTCTCTCACCTCACATAAGTCAATTTAGATATTCTGTTACATTAATGCTATAATTTCAGAAGGTTACATCCACAGTCGATTAGGCGTCGTATTACTCATTGAGGTACCATGTTACTCAGTGAGGCGCCATGTTACTTAGAGATACGCTGTATCACTTTGTGGAGTGCTGTGTCACTCCCTGTACTGAAAAACAGATAACTGTTTTATAAGTTCTATAACAAGATCGGTAGAGCACTGGGCAAAATATCTTGCGGTGTTTAGTAACGTTTTATTAAGTACAAATCCCACTGGGATAAATTTTGCCTTTCATCTCTCCAAGATTCATAAAATAAAGTTCCAGTAATATATTGAAGTTTCAGTCAATGGATAATACTAATTTTCTATAAATTTGTTGTCCTTTGTGGCAACGTAAGAGATCCTAGTTTCATAAGAACTGTCTTTGTGTTGAGTTTTTGCAAGAACCGTCTTTTATAGCCTGACCGAAATCAAAGTTTTAAGCACAAATTAGTTGAGAGTAAAAGATTATTCTAAATTCTATTTCGAAATATTATTTAATTTATTTCACGAATGGCGGAACCTGCATCTATCATCTTTGAGGAAACAAATAGATTGCATTCATATTTAACTGCATTAAAGAAAATGGAACATTCAGCTATTATTTTGTATCTCGTCTAGAATTTCCCTGGGTGTTGCCTCCGAATCTTTCTTCTGTTTCATAAACATCCTTTTAAAAAATACTAAACCGATATAAATAATGCCTCATAGCAATCTTTTATCTATTTAGTCATGTATGTAATTTTAATCAGCGCAGTTAAAATTCTTTATCAGAAATTGACCTACAGGAATTAAAAATCAGTCAAGATTAAATTTTCTCATTTTTACCCATATATTATAATTAGTTCATGCTTTAGTGGCGTGGGGAATTTTATTTTTTCGTCTTGTTTGAGCTATAAAATAGTAGCACACTTTTCCCGAGTTCCGTTCAATCGACTATATCTCCTTCCCTCACGTGTGAGATTTTGTGTTTATTTTTCTTCAGAAACCCCGTTGGACCAAATAGAAGCCATTGGTGACAGAGAACAAATGTTTGACTGAGTGAAACAGCGAGCAATAAATGTATAAAAACTATAAGTTCTGTATATATATATATATATATATATATATATATATATATATATATATATATATATGTGTGTGTGTGTGTGTGTGTGTGTGTGTGTGTATGTATATATATATATATATATATATATACCTATATATGCATATATATATATATATGTGTGTGTGTGTGTGTGTGTGTGTGTGTGTGTGAGTGTGTGTATGCTGAGGGCTCTATAAAAAATTCAGGTAAAAGCTGCATGAAAGTATATTTCATGTGAGGGCTTCATGGAAAAAATAGGTTTCTGGCGCGTATTTAACTCGATTTTCCTTTCAAGCTAAATATACTTTATACAACTTGAAATAATTCATATCTTACCATTACTTATTCTTCTTCTCTGATAATCAGAAGCTTTGTTCTTTTATTCCTTTATTCGTTTAATGATTTCAGCTATTTAGCTGTAGTCATGCTGAGGTGCCATCGTTTACTTATTTATAATCTATATTTTATTTCTTGCATAATCACGAACAGTAAATTAGCAGAATCGTTATAGGTCCGGAAAAAATTCCGCGGCAACACTTGTCCTGGCCCTTTACTCTGAGTTTAAATCCTAGTAAAAATCAGGTTTTCCTTTCATCTTTTCGGGGTCGATAAAATAAAATACCAGTCAAGCTTTTCACTTGTATACTTTATTTAATCAGCTATTTTAATGCCCACAAAGTTGTTGGAAGTGTGCTTAAATTTGAAACAATTATTTGTATAAGTATGTATATGTTTAGAGATGCTATAAATTATATTTTCAGTAAAAGCAAAGACTATAAAAATAAATAACTGAAGAGAATGGGTGAATCAAACAACTTAAGTGACATGATTCACCTTAGTATAGTTAAGACTATATGGTTTCCATCGAAATCTATGTAGAAGACTAATATTTAATCTCTATTAATATGGGTTTGGCAGCATTAATTACATAATACGCACAAGATAGTCAGTTCTGCACACACAGTCAGTTCTGCACACACTGAAGCACAAACTTAAGGCGGCGAGCTGGCAGAAACGTTAGCACGCCGGGCGAAATGCTTAGCGGTATTTCGCCTGCCGCTACGTTCTGAGTTCAAATTCCGCCGAGGTCGACTTTGCCTTTCATCCTTTCGGGGGTCGATTAAATAAGTACCAGTTACGCACTGGGGTCGATATTATCGACTTAATCTGTTTGTCTGTCTTTGTTTGTCCCCTCTGTGTGTAGCCCCTTGTGGGTAGTAAAGAAATAACACACTGAAGCACAAACATATATTTCGTCTGCATCTATAATAAGTTAAGGTTAAACATTTACCTAGAGAAAGCCAGTACCACGATTCTGGTTCTTATTAGATCTTATGCAACCAGAGTTACATATTCTTGGAATATTTTGTTACTGAGTTGTTTAGCCTATCTAAGTACTAATCGGGGAAATTTGACTTTTGTAGCTAGCATGACTCTTGAATTAGATAGTAGAATCTATAGGTATCTGGAATTTATTATCTGTAAATTTAAATCACTCTTTTCTAGCACATGATGTTACGTAACTATAGTTTGACATTTGATATATAAATTTCATTAGAAGTGCAGTCTATTAAGAGAAGCTTTTCCAAAATTTATGGAATTCATTTATTTTCTAAAAGTATATATGTGGATAGATTTCAGCCCCCAGAACTCAGCTACAAATTAAATCTGAATAGCCAGCTCACGTTACTTTTGCAGCCTAACTCCGGCAAACAAAGTCGTAGTCAACCAGTAATGCCTGGAAACGAACTTGATGGGATTCACTATGGAGTTAGCATTGAAGCGTAATGAGTAGATGCGGCTATATTAAATGATGTTCGCTTTTGTGAACTGGAATACCCAAGTGTTAAGTGATAAGTAATGTCTTAATCCATCATGAAGAAAGTAAAGGGTTAGAAAAATTTGAATAAATAATACAAAAGAAAGAAAATATATACGAAATCTGATTTTTATTAACTAAAAATTTTAATACATAAATACTTTCGTATAGTCAAGTACACATAAATAAGCATTTGCTTACTTCGTGTCAACCCAAACACCCAAAATATACAGAAAAATCATACGGAACATTCGTACACACAAAGCTTCTATATATAACAACTTGAGAAATATTTCCTTAATTCCTGGTATGAATGTTGATATCTTTAAATTCTAAAAGTAAAATATTTCAATTGTAATTCACTATCAATGATTTAACTGACATTATTTGAAGAGGAATTAGATGACGAGGACGACGACAAATAAATAGGGGGGAGGGGAAGACGTGAGGGGTGAGGAGAACAAAACAAGTAGTAAAAAAAAAAGGATTTTTTTAAACGATAATTTACGATTAGAGTTCATTCGTTCTTTTTTTCCAAGTTTATATTTATATATTTCATAAATGTATGTTAGTATATGCATATAATTTAATAATTATCTATGTCTGCACTTACGAGTATGTATGACCGAATGTTAATACAACAAGACAAAGTAATCTGAGCAGTGGATGCAGGATCTATCACAGTGTACAGCTGAGATTCACATTCTGATCTCATTGGTGAGGAACGGGAAGTGAGGTATAAAATCATCACTGTTTGGAATGTATAATATATTTCATATGATAGTGGAGCTTAAATGTAAAAGTATCTGTGATATATATATATGTTTGTGGATGCAACCAGCAAATCTCACACATTCATATAAAACTTCACTATGAATATGTATATGAATGCTTGTATATTTTATACAGTACGTATTTTAGTCTCATATTTTATCCATTTGAACAAAATTATAATACATTTGACTACTATTTCTATTGTTTATTTGTATTTGAATGTTGCATGTATCTTCGTAATATATAAATACTATACTTTTGAGAAACAAATGTTGATCTAATTTAGATTCATTTTGTTGTAAAGGTAACTCGTATCTCCGAAATACCTCATTTGCTGACCGCTTCGATGCGAGATATATTTGCTCAGAGCCTACAGAAACTCAGTCCAGTGAAACAAATATGGTACGCACCTGCACACACACACACACACACACACACACACACACACACACATGTGCATATATATTCATATGTACATATATACATACATGTATATATATAAATTATATATATATATATATATATATATATATATGAGTATATACATATGCGCGTGTATATATATATATATATATATATATATATATATATATATATATATATATATATATATATATATCCATATATGATGTACAAGAATTTTATGAATAAAAGAAATACGAAAGAGAGACGTGGAGTGAAGTACAGATGTTGATATAGTCCTGGTTTAGGTTTAAATTTTTACTTAGAGTTTCATGCTGTGAATTACATTTACAGATGGAAAGCTAAGCCAAGTATTTGCATGGGATTTATTAGGTCACGTGATACAAGGGACACATTCATTCAATGCTTGGGTTGTTTTTCCCTATATTAGTATTTCGGATAACGCATACGACTAAGTAAAATACCAGTCATTTGGTGCGAAATGTCCTAAGGTAAACAAAAAAGTCTTAGGACAAGGAAATTACTGTTGGATTATCGTTGACAGAATCAATATGATGAAACGGATCAAGGGAGATATCCGACGTTTAATCTTGTGATGATATCAATTTCCAAATATTAAGAAAAGATGCATGATGATGTAACAGGGTTACTGAGTGAGGAGAGTGCTAGAGCTTGTTTTAAAATTACCTGTTCAAATCGGTGATGGTTCACTTCAATAGCTTCACACTACTGCTGGATCACACTGATAAACAATCAAATAGTAACGTTTTTTTTTTACTCAGTAACCTTGTTCATTACTTGATAATACATCTATTCTTAAACTCTAACTCTACTTCTATTATTCTTTTATCTCATTCATCACATTAACTTAGGCTAAGGACGACCCCTAATAATAGGTTTCGGTCCTAATACATTCTATTGTTTACCTATGAACTTTACTTGCTAATTAGCCGGTATTTTATTCAAATAATTAGACACGGAAACTTTAATGCTCATATAGGGTAAACTATGCACTTATACTTGTGATTCTCTAAGTAAACTGCGTTCATTATATCAATTCGCAGCTATACCGGATATACTCAATGTGAGCCCAACTTGATCCGAACAAAGTATTATACAATCCGTTGATTAGTGTGAAACTCTGAGTAACGGTGTTTTAACCTATACAACGACTATATCAATACCAATATTAATGTGTCCAGTAGTCTTCCAACAGTTTGTACTTCAAAATCTGCACGTATATATATATATATATATATATATATATATATATATACATCTATCTATCTAGCTATCTATCTCTTTATGTATGTATATATGTATGTATGTATGTATGTATGTATGTATGTATGTATGTATGTATATATATATATATATATATATATATATATATATATATATATATATATATATATATATATGCATGTATGTATATTGATATATATCACTATGTGCGTGTATTTATAATTCCCATATATATCATTGGTAATTCCAGTTACTTTTCACTTGAAACACTTTCATGAACAGTTTTCTTTTTTTTAACAGAAATATGTATTAATTTTCTTTAAATTCCTCCAACCACACAATTACAAATTTGAAGGTTTATTCAATCATTCGCATAATGATGACAGATTCAATCTTTCTGTTCAAAACTGCTTCTTCCATGGTTTGCATTTCAGCAGAAGATTTATCCCAGGTCGTTTGTGTCACAACTTCATGTAAAGCGTCAAAACATTTAATTTTAGACCAAAGTCTACATAAAAACAACGTAATGGTTTTCTGGTAATGCTTTTATGGATCAATTTTGAAACATTTATATTCGCTACTATTTTAAGTGTGTGTTTGTGTGTGTACGTGCATGTGTGCTTCCGTGCTTGTAAATGATATACGTATCTGTATACTGATATATATATATATATATATATATATATATATATATATATATATATATATATATATATATATATATATACATATATACATACATATTATGTGCATGTTATTTACGCCTGTATGTATGTGTATATATGTATGCATATATCTATATTTATATAATTATATGTATATATCTATATATACTTGTATGTACGTACATATGTATACATACCCCTGACATATATAAATATATATATATATATATACCACGGAGACATACACGCACACATATATATGCATGTGTCGTGTATGCATTTATATACATAAATATATATACATATACGAGCGTATATGTATACATATATATGATATATGTATTGGTATGCGTATAAGTATGAGTAACCGTGCTATAATATATGACCGGCTATTTCAATATAAATATCTTTATATTCCTTGTCTTTCTATAAAACTTCCTTATAATAATGAGATCTCTATATTTCCTCTGATTTTTCTCCAGGATATCTTTCCAACATCATTGAAAAATCTCCAAGTAGTTGAGCAAAATCTGATTGCAATAATTTGTAATAACAAAGCAAATCGTTAAACTATCAAGGTAAAAAGTGTGTGTATACACGCACACACACACATAGACACATATACACAGGCACACACACACACACGCGCACACACACACACACACACACACACACACACACACACACACACACACACACACACACACACACACACACACACACACACACACACACACACACACACACACAAGATGTTTACAATTACTTGTCTACAATAGAAAAGTAAATAGTGTCACCCAGTGGTCTCAAAGCCTGGTCTTAAGTACTGTAGTCCTGATGATCACGTCTTGTTATATAAATACTTATAAGAGGCGCCAGAGTTCGTTTGGCGTAATTGGTAACGCGGTCGCCCAGGTTCGAGTCCTGCGAGCGACGTTGTTCTCTGTCTCTGTTTCTGTTTTAGGTTAATGGTTGTAAATGCCTTAAATATTTTGTATTCATTAACCGCACGTTAACGTGAAACCACACACGCACACACACACACACACATACATGCACACACACATATATAGATTCATACACACACACATATGTGTGTATGTCTGTGTGTGTGTGTGTGTGTATGCTCTCTTAAAAGCAACCTTCTCCAAAACATTATTTAATCTGTATTCCGGCGTACCTCGCCTACTCATTGTAATAGAGTACAAGGGAAGGCACGCTTGTGGGTTCTGCGTGGCCCTCTCAAAACTGACAATTATCTTACGATTATAATAAACGGAGTAAATAGGTTTTGATCTCTTCATGGCTTTAACAAAGAAATTGGTGGGGCATCCGAAGTGCAAATAGCTTCAAAAATGGATCGTCATCGTACACATATACATATGCATTTATACATGCATATACACTTATGTATACATGTACACATATGTAAACAATAAATTATTGTACCAGCTGCAGCAGGATAACGAAAATCGATATCAATAAGTGTCGCATAATTTATTTGTTTGTAACGGGGCTGAAAAATACCGAGAGACCTTTAACATATTCCAGTAAATGTACGTTGGTGCTTCGAGAAATGTTGACTGAAATCCCACTTTGTGATAACTTGTTAAATTTTCCTTAATTTCCTATATACCTTAATGTTGATGTTTTGCATTTCACATGTACAAATTCATTTAAAGATACACGTTTTATCAGTGTTAACGTTTACTATATATCTCAATATTTGTATCAGATGCACAGCTTGTTTATAAGGATTCATATATTTTTTCTTTCAGTGTCATGTAATTTGTCGAATATATGTATGTATGTATGTACACGTAGGTATGTATGTGTGTGTCTATATATATAGGTATTTATGTGAATACGAGCACCCCCCCCCTGCATACATACATACATACATACATACATACATACACGTACTCCTCACATGTATATAATATATATAATATATTTGTATATATATATATATATATATATATATATATATATATATATATATACAGTGTTTATTAGTATATATACACCTGAATGTATGTATATATTAAATATATATATATATATATATATACATATATATATATGCATTTGGATGTATCTATATATGCACATATACATATGTATATGTGTGTATATATATGCATATGTATATGATTATATATATATATATATATATATATATATATATATATATATATATATATATATAATACATATCGTATAGAAGTATTTATGTATTTGTGCATATCTATTTATGTAGTCTATGTACTCATAATTAAATAATAGATTACGTGTATATATTTGAACAAAAACTTTGAT
The DNA here is from genome assembly GCF_046866305.1 of Octopus bimaculoides. Classification (NCBI taxonomy): domain Eukaryota; kingdom Metazoa; phylum Mollusca; class Cephalopoda; order Octopoda; family Octopodidae; genus Octopus; species Octopus bimaculoides. The sequence goes on from NC_142929.1 coordinate 111,984,988, forward strand.
AAAGCCATAAATCCAAAGACATGACAGTACTGAATATTCGAAGTGAGATTGAACACAAAATCTCTGAATTACCGGTTGAATGCTTATAATGGAAAAGCTTCCAAATATATTATCATAGAAGTTGTTTCATTTCGGAATTTCTAAGAGTAAATATTCTAGACGCATTCGACTTTTATTTATATACCACTTTAAGTAACATTCCTCGTGATTACGCATCACAAAACTTTATTAGCTGTCGTGTTATACATACAAACATACATACATACATACATATATATGTATATGTATATATATATATATATATATATATATATATATATATATATATATATATATATATATATGTATATAAATGCTTAACGCATATACATAAATACATAACGCATGTATGTATATGTATATGTATATATATATATATATATATATATATATATATATATATATATATATATATATATATATATATATATATATATATATATATATACATGCACTTATATATATATACATATACACATACATATAGATAGATACACAAATACATACATATATCTACACATGATGCAATGTATATGTTTATATACGTGTGGTTTTGTGAAGCGTGTTTATATATGTGTGTGGATGTATATATGTATGCATATGTAAGTAATTAGACAGATATCTGTGTCACACTTATCATACAATATATTGCCAAAAACAGACAATATGAATCAAAACCTGGAAGAGACACACATATATATGTCGGGATGACATTAAAAAATGTACCACTGCTTGCTTCAACGGCATTTTTATGAAAACCGTTGAGCAGAAGCTTTACTTTTTTGATTTTTCTATATGACTGTTTTGAAACGTCATTAAGAATCTTAAATATACTCGAACTTACAAGTTTATTTCGTTATAAATGAGCATGCTTTTATTCTTCTTTCTATGCACTCTACATAGCGTCAAAATTTAATGTGCATTTTCACGTTCTTTGTCGGTGAGTTCACGGTTTAGCATTATATCAACTTTCAATAAAAGTTTGTTTTTACAATATATATTTTCTGTTTGTTAAAGAGTTTTAGTTCTCTGTTTCCATTTGTTTATTATAATTCAATTTATTATATCAGATTTCATGTATCTGCTATATAATGTTAGCCTTAATTTTGATGCACATATTCGCATACTTGATTCACATATTGATCCCTTTCTATATATTTTCTGTTTGCTTCGTGGTTCAATTATTTTTCATAAGTTATTTGGTATGTTTATAATGTTTATGATTTTAATAAACTTCCACATGATTCTGTGTGGAAGCTGGTGGATATTCGATATAACCTTGTTGGGAATTTTCGTTTACATCTGCTTGAATCATACGTGATGCGTTTGGAGGCCCGGTTAGCATAGGTAACGCCTCCAAGGAAAGCATCTGTTGTGATGAGATAGGGATGTTGTTCGGAGATTGTCGGCCAAGGTAGGGCGTGGCTGGTCGTAAACCATTGAAATGTCCCCAGCCACCGTCCATCGGAGGGGTTCCCGGCGGGACGATTGGAACAGGCCCCATAATGGGCTCGTGGTCTACGGTCTGTCCCGGGTTGTAAAGATCTCCAGACAGTCGACCGCCACTGCCGCCAGCGCCAGAAATGCTACCTGGATGCTCGAGATCATCTATGTCATCTAAAGAAAAAAAAAAAAAGAAAAGTTTATAAATTCTATCTTTCATGAAGATGTTTTCTCCGCTGTTAATTTAGGTTTAAAAAATAAATAAATCGTATTTAGAGTATCAGGTTTGAATGACAAACTTGAAAATTCTCATTAAACAATATGATGAGTTACAAAAATATGAAATCATATGGATAGGAAAAAGAAAACATTGCAAGAATTTGCTTGAAATATTATTTAGTTTAAATATCTACTATTATCTACTTGATAGATTACAATTTAAACTACTAAAACTACTACTAAATGTTCCAATTTAGTGTTTGTATTTTATACCATGTCTTAGTAGATAACATTGTCTGTAACTTGACCACTACATTTAACATATCATTACATGCGTACAATTGGACAAAAAAAATTGGAAAATGTTTTTATATTAAATGGTGCAACGAAATTCAGTAAATGGAAACGTGATATAAATATTTGTTTATAATAATTTCAAATCACATCTTTTTGGTAATATTTCAGTGATTTACAGTCTATTGTAATGTGTTTGTTTATTCACGATCACTCTCTATGACTACTCACTATCAAAGTCACCGTTTTAACTTACCATTATATTTTAGAGTTTACTTCCTCTTTGTCATAATTGGAAATGTTTCCAATTTAAATTAAAGGAAGACTATTTTTTTGAAAAATCGTCATGAAATATGACATCACTATATAAAGTCTTTGTGCTTTCCAATAACTAAACGATGTAAATGTTAACAGAATAAATAAATGTAAGCGTGGTTCTGTTTCTGTCTTATATCTGTGTATATAATGTCAAATATCCCAATATCTATAGTCTTATTTCGCTTGTTTCTAAATAATGTATTTCAAAGAAATATCTTCAAAATACTACTTATAAAGATAAACATAACTTTATATGCACCTAATTTACACAACATTGTGTTTGCCAGAAACTATCTATAGGTATATTCTGCAGAGGTGTCAGCAATTATTAATCGAACAAGCTGCCAAGAATGTGTCATTAATATAAAACTGTGTACTGTATTTAATAAAGTTCTTTATAATAGGGGACAGTTAGAAAGGCGAACTTAGTTGATGAATGATATATATATTTTTATGCTTCTATCTATCTATCTATCTATCTATCTATCTATCTATCTATCTATCTATACATGCATACATACATACACACACACACACACTGTTTTGGCAGACTAAATTATTTTCTCATGATCGAAGGTATCTTGAATCGTTGTTAGTGAAGTATATTCATCAGTGAGTTGGAAATAATACACGCGCGCGCACACACACACACACACACACACACACACACACACACAAACACACAAACACACACAAACACACAAGCGCGCGTGCGCGAAGTCAAAATTTTTCAAAGGCCAATACAATACAATTTGAAACATAGGAATAGAGAACAGCAGTTTACACTTTACTTTATCTTGCTAAGTTTTGCAGAAAATGGAAAATGATGTCGACTTAACGACATCATCCTACATTTTCTCCTGACGAAGAGGTATTCACATCGACATATAGAACTATAAAATATAAACTTATAAAGTATTGACTTTTGAACAATCTTAACTTTAATATCACACAATCCCTCACTCAAACTACAACAAACTAATGCTCACATACATATATATAAACATACATACATACATACATACATACATACATACATACATACATACATACATATAAATGTGCATATATATATATATATATACCTATAAATGTGTGTATATATATATATATATATATATACATACGAATATATATATAAATATAAATGCATATATATATATATATATTTCGTTTTTGGATTTGGTTTGCAAGATTCTTTATGTGAGTTCGTGTGTTGAAGCATATTCTGTTGTGTCCGGGGAGAGTCATTCTCTTTTGATGCCTTATAATTTAACACACTCAACGGTAAAATTTCCACTTATTTCTTTTTCATTTTTCTAAAATTTTCGTTGCGTCTTGTGACCTTTTCAATAATTTTGACTTAAAACTATTGAGTCAAAACTATTGAAAAAGTGAGTGTGTTAAATTATAAGGCACCAAAAGAGAATGACTCTCCTCAGACAACAGAAAGGCGTAGGAGTGGCTATGTGGTATGTAGCTTGCTTACCAACCGCATGGTCCCGGGTTCAGTCCCACTGCGTGGCATCTTGGGCAAGTGTCTTCTACTATAGCCTCGAGCCGACCAAAGCCTTGTGAGTGGATTTGGTAGACGGAAACTGAAAGAGGCCCGTCGTATATATGTATATATATATATGTGTGTATGTGTTTGTGTGTCTGTGTTTGTCCCCCCAACATCGCTTGACAACCGATGCTAGTATGTTTATGTCCCCGTAACTTAGCGGTTCGGCAAAAGAGACCGATAGAGTAAGTACTAGGCTTCTAAAGAATAAGTCCTGGGGTCGATTTGCTCGACCAAAGGCGGTGCTCCAGCATGGTCACAATCAAAAGACTGAAACAAGTAAAAGAGTAAAAGATATATATATATATATATATATATATATATATATATATATATATATATATATATATATATATGTATGTATGTAAATGTTTATATTCATATTTACACATTTAAATATGCATAAAAATCACTATATATGCAGAACACATGCACAAACACACACACATATACACACACATACATACACATACTCTCCTCCTTTCTCTCTCACACACATGTATATGTATATATGTTTATATGTATATATACTAACACAGAACTATCAAAATATGTGACATTTATTTCCATCTCTTTTCTGTAATCCTCAATATTTTTTACTTCAATCGCTGCACATTTGTTTTATTTCATTTTGTCTTGTTTTAATTATTTCACTTCATTTTATATTGTGTCTTGATTTTAATACTTCTGTTAGTTTTTTTTATTGTTTTGCAGCAGACCCTTTTCCCAGTTTATATCGAACATCGACCGCTTTTTCAGTTCTTCATCTCTTCCTCCTTTTCCAAGTTTAGTTGTTTTTCTGTGTCTGGAACTTTCTCTGTCAGTTCGACTTTTAAATTAGCTGCTGTGTATTTAAATGGTCCTGCTTTCACTTCTTTACGTTTATAGTATCGATCTTCATTCTTCTGTATTATTCTCATTGGCAAACCCGCATATTTCATTATTTTGCTCTTCGTCTCTTTATGTTGAGTTCCCTATATTTTTTCTCTTAACCAAAATCTGCCTCCACCTTTCCACTTCATTTCCCAATGTCTCCCTCCACACATGTGAGTATCATATACAAGTATCGTTGTGGTTCTTCTTTTCTCTCACACTACATACTTGTTATTTTATCTTGTTACCTCTCTAATTCCTTTTTTATTATAGTCTTCAATCATTCGTATTTCCTTCTTTCTTAATCGTATTTAACTTTGAGCGCCAGAATCATACAGAAATCACTCACTCACTCACTCACTCACTCACTCACTCACTCACTCACTCACACATTTAATCTGTCTGTTTGTCTATCTGTATATCTATTTGTCCATCTGCCTGTCAATTTGCTTATGGTTGTCTCTAATATTGTGTGTTTATCTACAAAGGTGTTCAAGCAGTGAACATTTACTTGTCTTCGTGTTTTAAGCCTATCTAGAACTACATTTAATCAATATTCCATTCCCTTCTTTTAAGGCGTTAGGAAGTGATTTGAAAGAGATATGACTGCTATTACTATCAAATCGATCTACCACATGGCTTGTTTCTAAAACTGTGTTTATGTATGTTGTATAAAAATGACGATGTACGTCTTCACTATAGCAAGTCTGATGATTGCCATAACTGTATGTAAAAGTATGAAAAAGTTCCCATATACACAAACAGCTTTCAATGAAATGCTACAAGGAAGTATTGAGCGTGTGGATCTAGAACTTTCTGTTTCGTTATTGGTATTCGTAGATACGTTAATTCTTTACTATGGCATATGGGTTATGCAAGTGTCATGTTGTAATGTAGTCACAGGCTGACTAATGTCATGTTGGTGGAATTTAGCTGATGTAATCTACGAGGAAGCTCGTTGTGCGTGTGTGCGTGTGTGTGTGTTTGTAAGTGTTTTTCCAAATAACATTGCTCTTCATGTTGGATACCCCGATGAAGCTGTAGGATGATACACAAGCATTCAATTATTAGTGCATTGCATCTTATAGGAGAAACAACTGTAAGCTAATGATATTCATGTCATAATTTCTAATTCCTTTGTCATTCTAATTTTATATATGTATGTATCTATATTATGTATATATATATATATATATATATATATATATATATATATATATATATATATATATATATATATATATATATATGTGTGTGTGTGTGTGTGTGTGTGTGTGTGTGTGTGCATGTATGAATATGTCGATATGCATGTATGTAATGTGTGTATGTATGCGTGTATGTATGTGCGTGCGTGAGTTTATGTAAATGCATTTGAGTTGTACTTCCCTCTATGTTAAAGAGTAACTTAGTTATTTGATAAATAAAAATCCATAAAATATGTTTCAGACTGAAATAATTACTGGGTCGATATCATCGACTAAGATACTTCAAGGTTGTGCCCCAACATGGCCGCAGCCCAATGAGTGAAACCAGGAAAAGGACAAACCGATCCATAATACGTTTCCTGAAGGATTTCATAACAAACTACGTTAAGTGAATGTAGGTTTGCATCAATGAAACTAAGTCATCCGGTCATATTTATAACTCCCGACGTATCATCTATACAAACTATCCGAAGGTAACCAGTGCTGTGGCTTAGTCAGCTTCTCCTAAGTAGTTCTGTCCAATTAATACTCAATATTCTTTGTAGATAATACGTAGTTAAGGATGAGTCAATTTCTAAAAAAAGTATACATGAATGAAAAGTTATACAACATGCACGTACCGCATCGGGACAGAGTTAGAGGTACACATAACTTCAATGACAATGGAATATTTAAAATGGAATATTTAAAATTAAAACGCAACGAAAGAACATCCTTGAATATTTATGTATTTATACATATTCGAATTAGTTTCTTTTGTTTATTGATTATCAAACAGTACAAAATGACTTCAAGCCAATGCATTCGAATAAACAGTTTTACATAATACACAAATGTATACATGTGTATTATGACGATATACAAATTATCACAAACAATTATACCCGAAGTGTCTTTTTTTTAAATAAATATTCCATTGGTAATAATTGTGAACTAAATTTATTTTAGCCTAATATTTGAGAGATATGGGATGTCATCACATTTCACATTCGCTACATGATTGACAATGAAATAAATTATTTTCCATTTCAGATGGAGAATTCACATAAAAATACTTACTGGCATAAGAACCCTCAGTCAGACCGTCATCTGACCGGTCATCAGCACTTAAAGAGCTATCCGGGTCACCATTACGTTTCATTTGTCTAAAGTAAGGACTCCAGCGCTGCCTACCAGCATCTTTCTTTAACCGCTTCTCCTTCGCCCGTCGGTTCTGGAACCAAACCTGTACCACCCTCATGTCCAGACCTGTTTCAACGCTTAGCTGTTCCCGAACATGACGTGCGGGTTTCGGACTTTCGTTGTAGGCCCTCTTCAGGGCTTCCAGCTGTTTGGCCGTGATGGTCGTTCGAGGTCGTTTGTTTCCTCCGTCCAGGTCGTATTCTATAAAAAAAGAGAAACATAGCTAAATCACAAGAAACAAAAGAACCCAAAAGCAAAACAAAATAAAAGACAAAAATAAAAACAGACAACATTTATATGCAAGAACTGAAAACCATTAAAATAGCACTATTAATGTTAACTACAACAACATTCGCTGTTGTAATTAATAACAGTCATTAATACTATATCTTTAAATATGGTATATAAGAAGGTAGATAGAAGACAATAGTTCATGAAGTCAGTGAACATTTCAGAATGAAGAGATCACTGATATAGTTCACTCGATGTGTTCAGTTCTGCACCACCAGCAACTGTTAGAATAACACACACACACGCACGCACACACACACACACACACACACACACACACACACACACACACACACACACACACACACACACACACACACACACACACACACACACACACGTATATTTAATATATATATATATTTATATGTATGTATATTACAAAAATGACCCGAGTGAAATAACTCCGAGTGACCAGTGGCATGTACAGTTTATGAACAGCACATACAAATAAAGGTATACCAAATACCATACAACATAGATTTTCGATTTATTAAGATTACCTCACCCTGTGTAGGGTGTGTCACAATGACCAATATGGTAACGAGAAAGGGACATAATTTCAAGAATGAAGAATTCTCCGAAGTCGACAAGCCATTAAAGAAAAAGAAATAGGCTTATTGTCGGGAGATAAGTGAACAGTCGTAGACATGTGTTTCTTCTTCAATAAGAGCCACTAGCAAATTGTCCTATACTATCTCCAAAATCCAAGGGACACATACACATATGCAAGAAGAGTAGAATTTTCATAAATTAAACGAAAATGTGTTAGGAGAAATATATCATATACCCTCGACTTACAAAATATATTCATAAAGTTTATCTCTCCACGGCTGATAATATAGTACCTTGTAATATAATGTAACATAATATAATATATTATATTACATTATATATATATTTGTGTATGTGTATATATGTATGTACGCATGTATACATACATACATATCTATATATATATACATATAAATACACACAAACATGTATAGCTTTTACTCTTTTATTCTTTTACTTGTTTCAGTAATTTGACTGTGGCCATGCTGGAGCACCGCCTTTAGTCGAACAAAGGGACCCACGGATTATTCTTTGTAAGTCTAATACTTATTCTATCGGTCTCTCTACCGAACCTCTATGTTACGGGGACATAAACACACCAGCATCGGTTGTCAAGCGATGGTAGGAGGACAAACACAGACACAAAAACACATAAACACATATATATATATATATATACGACGGGCTTCTTTCACAAGGCTTTGGTCGGCCCGAGGCTATAGTAGAAGACACTTGCCTGAGGTGCCACGCAGTGTGACTGAACCCGGAACCATGTAGTTGGGAAGCAAGCTTCTTACTACACAGCCATGCCCGCATCTATATAATAAAAACAAACGTGTGTTTGCGCGCACGCGCGACTGTGTCTCTCTGTCTGTCCATCTATAGCATGAAAGGCTACGGCATCGATATAAAAACCAAAAGCTAATTCTTGTGTAAAATTTTACGCCGAAGACAATGGAAGTGGTCGGGACTTTCTACCTGCCTCTCCATTTTTCAACATCTTGGACACACCGCAGATCCGAAATAAATCACCTGTCTAAGGGGATTATTTAAATGTGCATTATTATATTTCTTTCATTGGTTTTTCCGAAATAAATGACCTGTCTAAGGAAGACAACTAAATGTGCATTATATTTATTTCATTGGTTTTTATATTTATATATATATACTAGCAGAAACACCCGTCATTAACTGGGTTGAAAAAAGCTGCCAAAATTGTACTATGAATATTGAAAGTTATTCACTTAGATTGTATTGAACATGGCCGGAAATGGAACTTTTGGTGGGGCATCATAGGAAGGTGAAATAGATGTTGTTTGAGTTAGTCAGCTGGCAGCACAGGAATCTGAAAGACATATAGGTGTTAAGGAATGGTCATCATAGTTATACTGATTTTATTATGGTTTTAGATGAAATTGTGAAGTTACATATGGATGAAATTGTAGTTATACTGTAGATTCAAGTGGAACCTTGTTTGTGAAACAGAAGAGATTCCTGAAAACAACTACACAAGAGTGAAAGTAAATTGAAAAGTTGCATGACGATGAAATTATAGCTATTATGTAGGTCTAAGTTAACTAAATTTGGTGCCTATTTAATCAAATGAAAAAGAAGCCCTTGGAAACAACTAGACAAAGATGAAAGTAAATTGTAAGGCAACATAAGGAAAATTAGCTAAGTTTAAAATTCAGAATCAACTTTTTTCTGTCCTATAAAATAAGTAATACTTCCTCTCTATCCTTTAAAAAGCAAAGGTTGTTTGTTTGTTTGTACGTTGACCGTTGAAAACACTAAATAAAATTGACATTATTTCAGGTTTTTTGTGTCATTTCAATTAAATTTGACCATTCCGCAGATAACTGTGCATTTATTTCCCGAAAACGGAATGGGGATGGGCGAGTCGGTGGTATTGTGTATTTGACCGTATGCTTTTTACACAAACGGCATGCCTATACAAGAGTACTCCACCGAATTTGTTTCCTCATAACTTTAAGGAAAATGGGTATTTTTAAATAAAATTTTCTATAGGTACCCTTGCAATGATGTAGATTCAACCTATATCGGAATTTGCTGTGAAAACTGTTTTTAGCTCCCATCAAAGCAGAATCGTTTGAGTTTTCCGAAACTGGTCTCTCGACTCGAGGGAAATGTTTTTCACAACAAACTCCGATATTATTGGAATCCATCAACTTTCTTTTGTTCAGTAAAGTATGTAATACTTGTAGTGATATAAAGTAATAGAGCTTATTACTTACACACACACACACACACACACACACACACACACACACACACACACACACACACACACACACACACACACGCACGCACACACACACACACACGTACAAACGTTATTATCCCTGTCCTTATAAAAAGGAAAGTTTGTTTGTTTTCACACGACCCGACTTTCTGCCTCATAACTTTCAGGAAAATAGGTATATTGCAATGAGAGTTTATAGAAATACCTTTCAAACGGCATAGATTACGATTATAAGGAAAATTGTGGGATGGTGGGGATGGAGTAAAAAAATGAACTTATATAGTCTTCTTGATCGAAAACTCTGTGTTTTCAAAACTCACCCCCCCCCCACCCGGAAACATTTTACCCACACATTTCTTTATAATCGTAATGTATGCAGTTTAAAAAGATAATTGTACAAATTTTCATTAAAAAATACTCATTTTCCTCAAAGTTACGAGCGAAAAAGATTGGGGTCGTGTGAATTTTCCGAAACTCCTCTCGCCCCACCCTCGGAATAAGACTTTCGCATAAATCCGTGTATACTCTGAATGTACAGCATCTAAACGGGATTTGTTGAAAATTTCGTGAAAAAGTATCCATTTTTCTGGAAGTTATGCGGCAACACTGAATGGGGGGAAACATCTGTAATTATGCCTGAAAATCTGTTGTCACTCCCATCAAAACAGAATCGTTTGATCATTTTCAAGCAACTTCACATTTTACTTTCACTCTTCTGTAGTTGTTTTCATGAATCTCTTCTATTTCACAAACGAGGTTCCACTTGAATCTACAGTATAACTACAATTTCATCCATATGTAACTTCACAATTTCATCTAAAACCATAATAAAATCAGTATAACTATGATGACCATTCCTTAACACTTATATGTCTTTCAGATTCCTGTGCTGCCAGCTGACTAACTCAAACAACATCTATTTCGGCTTCTACAATGCCACACCAAAAGTTCCATTTCCGTCTATGTTCAATACGATCTAAGTGAATAACTTTCAATATTCATAGTACAATTTTGGCAGCTTTTTCAACCCATTCAATGACGGGTGTTTCTGCTAGTATATATATATATAAAGCGTATGTGTGTGTATGTGTGTATCTGCGCGTTTATATGACTAATACAAATACTTAAAAACACAAGCTTAAATTATTTTTCTTTAAAATATCTGAAAAGTCTACGACTCAGCCGGACTCTATACATGGAAAAGTAACGAGTATATTTATACCAATGTAATACCTTACATTTATACAACAACATCAATACATTTCTAGTTTGCAAAATTACATATTGAGTAGTACAACTGGAACGTGATTATTCTTCAATTTAACTAAATTGTGTAGGCTGAAGATCGAAAGAAGAAACTGCCAGTAACTGCATCCAACTTGTACTTTTCAGTATATAAATATTTTACTCTAATTATGGCATCGAGTTTTCTCATTTTTGATGTTATGTCTGTACACTACACAATAAACGGTCAACCCCCCCCCCACTCACCCCCTCTCCGCTCGTGCTACAGAGAGTGAGAGAGAAAACAGCATGTTGTAAGTTGTAATACAAGGGAGAATTATAATTCAATAATGACAAGCTCTCAGACGATTGACTAAATGTGATAATGATTAAACTACAGAAAAATCAACTTATCCCAAAATTAATTATGCAGATTTTTACTTGCACGAATACATTACATGATTCATATATGACCTGTTTAGCAGCTCAACATGCATAGAATTAGTTAAATCATAGCCAATATGTAATATTGTAATACATCCCATCTTTATTCAATACATTGACGAGATTTGAGTACATAATAAATAATGAAAGATATAAATAATAAACGGTAACAAATAGTAAAAGGTATATTCAGTGTTCCATTGACTATTTACTCAATATTTTTCTCTAACAGTAACAAATAACTCGTTCACTTTATCAAGTAAAGATAAAACCCTCTGACAAAGGAATATTTTATCTGCTTCTTGAGAGCTCACTCACATCTGATCTGCTCATCTGATTCTTTATTGCAATCCTTGTATCAGTACAAAATCCATCAAAATATTTAAAGCACTATTTCAGTTATAAAATTTGTTTCTGGCTTCAGGTTATGTACAAGAAAAGGTAATATGCTTCTGAGTACCTTGGTTAATCCCACTATCTTTCAATCTTATTGACTCAATTAATTACAAAACCTATGGGTGTTTTTTCTTTATTTGTTATTAAACATTCTAAGAATATTTATTTAATTTTAAGTCACTAATGTTTATAAGTTACCCGCTTTTAAAGATACGTTTCTGGTATTTCGAAATATCTCCTCAAACTTCCAACCAGAATAAGTTAGTTAAGAGGTGATCATACCATCGTTCCAAGAAAAATAACGAAAATTGGATTAGTTGAACTAAATTTAGTTTTAAGAAATAATCATCTGAGGTGATGTTCCTTGCACTGTCTCATTATTTAAATTTAATCATAAAATGTACTTAAAAAATATATTTATCGATGTTATATTTTCCTACATTATCATCTTACGACTAATACTATCAAGACGAACTGCCAAAGTTTTCAAAGATAAGACATAAGTAACAAGGAAAAGATAAGTCCATTAAAATCTTGTACAAAATACGGAAAAATTTATTTCATCTTTATGCCGATCCCACAAAGTTTATTTAAGGTTGGCGACTTGGTAGAAACGTTAAGACGCAAGATAAAATGCTTAGCAGTATTTTGTCGGTCTCTACGTTCTGAGTTCAAATTATGCCGAGGTCGACTTTGCCTTTGTTCTTTTCGGGGTTGATAGAATAAGTACGAGTTGAGCACTTGGGTTGATGTAATTGACTATCCCCCTCCACTAAGAAAAAAAACAGCCAGGCCTCGTGTTCATAGTAGAAAGGAATAATTTAAAAATAATGATAGGAAATAATGATACGAAAAGCAGAATAAAATTTACTATAAAGATCGTTTTGACTGAGATTTTAAGGTTCGTCTGACAGATTATTCAACCAGTGTTATAAAATAATACATTTAACAACACTATTTCAGTTGATCCAATAATCTATTACTAGTTTATTCCCAAGGAACCTACTACACGTCGAATAATATCCAAAGTAACAGGCTATTGGATTAGCACCTAAAATCTATCCACACACACACACACACACACACACACACACACACACACAAACAGACAGACAGACACACACACACACACACACACACACAGACAGACAGACAGACAGACAGACACACACACACACACACACACACACACACACACACATATGTGTAGTTGTATGGTAAGAAGCTTGCTTTCCAACCACATGGTTCCGAGTTTAGTTCGACTGCGTGGCACCTTAGGCAAATGTCTTCTACTATAGCCTCGGGCCGTCCAAAGCCTTGTGAGTAGACGGAAACTGAAAGAAACCCGTCGTATATATAGATATGTGTGTGTGTGTGTATGTGTGTGTGTTTGTTTCTGTATGTATGTGTGTGTCTGTTTGTGTCTGTATTTGTTCCAGACCCACTGCTTGACAAACGTTGTTGGTGTGTTTGCGTCTCCGTAAATTAGCGGTTGGGCAAAAGAGACCGATAGAGTAAGTACCAGACTTTAAAAAAAAGAATAAGTACTGGTCGATTCTCTCAACTAAAAATTCAAGGCAGTACCCCAGCATGGCCGCAGTCTAATGACTGAAACAAGTGAAAAGATAAAAAGAAAAAGACATGTAGGAGTGGCTGTGTGGTAAGTAGCTTGCTTACCAACCACATGGTCCCGGGTTCAGTCCCACTGCGTGGCATCTTGGGCAAGTGTCTTCTACTATAGCCTCGGACCGACCAAAGCCTTGTGAGTGGATTTGGTAGACGGAAACTGAAAGAAGCCCGTCTTATATATGTATATATATATATGTATGTGTGTGTGTGTTTGTGTGTCTGTGTTTGTCCCCCCAACATCGCTTGACAACCGATGCTGGTGTGTCTATGTCCCCGTAACTTAGCGGTTCGGCAAAAGAGACCGATAGAATAAGTACTAGGCTTCCAAAGAACAAGTCCTGGGGTCGATTTGCTCGACTAAAGGTGGTGCTCCAGCATGGCCACAGTCAAAAGACTGAAACAAGTAAAAGAGTAAAAGAGTAAAGAGTATATATATATATATAGTAAATAAAAAAAAAACGAAGACCAAACAAAAGAAAAAAACAACAACACGAGGACAGCGTACATGCAAAGTATTAACGGACACTCAGGGAAGGAAAGAAAGGTGGTTTTACGTTTCGAGCAAAGCTCTTCTTCAGAAACAGGAGGCGGAGGAAAGTCCAAAAGAAAAGGAAGATGGAGGAAAAAAATCGCCAACGATTCACAGCCGTTTGGCATCTATTTCTAGCATGTGGCGCTACTAATTAGTGCCCTTATTATAATTATATTCATATAAATATGTATTTTGTATTAATTGTTACCTATATGGTTTTATTACATGCTGGCTGCTTGATAAAATCATATAAAGATTTTATCCTTGATTATATATAAATATAAACTACTTCGACTAATATATTCACTCCGGTATTCTTTTTGGTCGTATGAGCACGTGGCTGAGGTGAATGAATTAGATTTAGCTTGTATATAAATGTGAACATTTGTATATACGCTTGTGGATACGTGATATTCGTATGGATATGTATTAATGTTTATAATTATGTACATTGTGTTGTACCATACTGATGACAGTAAAGGGAGTTACATCCCTAAACTAGAAATCGATCTATGGTTAAGCCATAAAAAAAAAAAAATTTTCTTCACTTCCATCGCTTTCAGCCCGTGCCAATGTGGTAAATAATGCAGTTATTAGAGCCATTTGGTGTCTTTTTCTAGCATGTGGCACCACTCATTAATATCCTTATTATAATTATATTCATATAATTATATATTTTGAATGTATGTATGTATATATATGTATATATATATATATATATATATATATATATATATATATATATATATATATATATATATATATATATATATGTATATGTATATATATATGTATATGTGAATATATATATATATATATGATATATATATGATATGGACATATATATGCATATCAATTCATATACACATCTATCTATCTATCTATCTATCTATCTATCTATCTATCTATCTATCAAGTAAAGTTTTTATCCGACGGCTTTGTCAGTTCACCGTCGTCTTCTACTTTATGTGCGCTCGCGCGCGCGTGTTTGTGCGTGTATGCATCATAAGATAGATGCATAGATAGAAAGTGAAAGGGAGAGATGAACTGAATCCATGCAGAATCTAAGTTTTTCTGCATTTTCGTATTTCCGATAAGAATTGCATGGGTCTGTATGAAGAATATTTCGTTCTTGTCTGGGCCTTTAAAACAATTTACATTATTGATATAAAAAAAAAAATATATATATATTCTTTGAGTGACCAATATCCTAAAAAAACAGCTTTAAGAATCGCAAGACCGACTATCTCAAGAAAAAGAAAATACATTATAATGGTTCTCGTCACTTGCGTTAATTTGCGTAGTTTTTATTTTATCGATAGATAATTCCTAGCAAGTCTTTTTCTTCATCTTACTTCTAGGACTATTTCGTTCGATAATGTTTTTTCATGCCAAACTACTTTTTTGAGTATTGTTTATTTTTATAGTATCTTGGAGATAATTAATCAGCTATAAAGGTCACAGGGAATAACGAGAAATGATAAGAACAACGAAACATCGGCTAAATAATAATATCTTAAAGAATAATGATTAACTGCCATAATTCAACAACAACAATATAATAGCTAAGATGATGAGGAAGAGGAAGAGAAAAAGAACAATATCAATAACAACAACAGCAACAACAACAATAGCAAAATAATAATAACTATTGAAAAACGATAGCGACGATATTTCGAAACAAAAATAAGCAATGGAAGAAAATATTGGTAATAAAATTAGCAGAGGAAAAAAAAAAAAAATGTTCCCAAAACACATCCAAACACAATTGTATGAAAGCAACATGAATATTAGCTGTCAAAAAATTAATAGATCTGTATATAAAGCTCAGTATATTAGTTATAGAAAATGAATCGTCAATTTCTTTGAGTAAAAAAAAAATAATAAATAGGAAGGAGAGATAATGTAAAATAGACAAAACAAAAAAATTTATTGTTGCTAGGATGAGTTCAAGAAGAAAAATGTTAGAGCAACGCAAGTTTTTCTTTGACCATAGAAATGTAGAAACCGTTTCAGAAGAATCTATGTATGTGGTGTATGTGTGTGTGTGTGTGTGTGTGTGTGTGTGTGTAGTCTCCTGGGTACAAGTCGCTCCCACGGGATTAAGACATCATCTCTTTACTCCGCCCAGCAACATCTATATGGTGCAGGTATTGTTTTGAAGATTTGTCATACTCGCCACTCTCGGTCTGCGGGTTGCCAGGCGTTCTTTTTTAGACAACTAGGCGGGATTTGAACTTAAAGTGCAGAGGGTCGAAACAAATACCGCAAATACACACACACACACAAACACACACACACACACACACACATGCACACACACATATAAATAAACGTGATGCATAGACACACACACACACACTCATACGCACACACATATATACACACGCACACATATTTGTGTTTATATATGTACATACATATATACACACATGCATGCCTGTGTCTGTAAGTGTGTGTCTGTGAAATGTGTGTATGTGTGTATGTATAATTGGGAAATTTGAAGTCGACATTTGTGAGTTATGAACTTCGTGCGATGAGAGTTTTCTAAATGCGACAACATTTTTTTGCTAAATATGCGTTCCCGCGTTTTCAAAATTGAACTCGCGGTTAATGAATTTTTTTGTTACATATTTTACAGATACATACTAGCCGAAAGAATGAAATATAAAAGTCATTTTGGTTGGTGGTAAGTAGCTTGCTTACCAACCACATGGTTCCGGGTTCAGTCCCACTGCGTGGCACCTTGGGCAAGTGTCTTCTACTATAGCCTCGGGTCGACCAAAGCCTTGTGAGTGGATTTGGTAGACGGAAACTGAAAAGAAGCCCGTCGTATATATGTATATGTATATATATATGTGTGTGTGTGTGTTTGCGTGTTTGTTTGTCCCCCGCCAACATCGCTTGACAACCGTTGCTGGTGTGTTTACGTCCCGGTAACTTAGTGGTTCGGCAAAAGAGACCGATAGAATAAGTACTAGGCTTCTACAGAATAAGTCCTGGGGTCGATTTGCTCGACTAAAGGCGGTGCACCAGTATGGCCGCAGTCAAATGACTGAAACAAGTAAAAGAGTAAAGAGTAAGAGTAAATGATTAGACTACAGAAAACATTTGTCTACTAGTTTTATCAAAAGTCCGACTGAGGATCGTTGTGTCCCAATACTTGGATACCACCGTGAAACCCTCGTACAGAATGGATAGGCACTAAAATAGATACTAAACATGCACAATCAAGGCATAGGCGTTGCTCTGACTACAGTGGTTCTGGCTACAGTGGTTCTGACTACAGTCCAACTGCGTGGCACCTTGGGCAAGTATCTTCTACTATAACCTCGGGCCGATCAAAGCCTTGTGAGTGGATTTGGTAGGCGGTAACTGAAAGAAGCTAGTCGTATATATACATACACACACGCATACATATGTGTGTGTAATTTATGTATGTATGTATGTATGTATGTATGTATGTGTATGTGTGTGTGTGTGTGTGTGTGTGTGTGTGTGTGTGTGTGTGTGTGTGTGTGTGTGTGTGTGTTCGTGTCTGTGTTTGTCCTCCACCACCACTTGACAACCGGTGTTGGCGTGTTTACGTCTCCATAACTTAGCGGTTGGGCAAAAGACACCGATAGAATAAGTACCAAGATTATCAACAAAATAAATGAATAATCAAATAAATAAATAAATAAGTACTGGTATACTGTGTAGTGGTATATGGATTTATAAGTTACCAGCAGAGATTGATGGAGTTAAAGGTAGAACCTATAGAGATCAGAAAATGTTGTAATGGCTAAAATTAAGGGAAAGAGAGTGAGTTAAATTGCTTCTGGAATATAGTTAAGTATCGATCCAGTCAGGTAGTGAAATAATCTTTTAGTATCTCGATAGGTACTTTTCGTAGTGACGATATTTCGTGAAATTCTCTGTTGTAATATTCAGTTTGACTGCAGGTGATTTAAGGTTATTGACTATGTAACTCTTTTCAGTTATGCATAACCGTGCTTAGGTGTGGTTTGATTGTGTTGATTTCTGCCTCGTAAATAATCGCTTCTGCATTGCATGGCTAACTGAAGAGACATACATTTGTATTCTTTGCATTTGCTGTTTGATTATTATATTTTTCATACTGATGATTTATTTGTAACTCAATTTAAGGCCATTTCTGTTAAATAGGTTTCTATTCGGTGGTTGATAAAATAAAAGTTTATTAAGGGCATGAATTTTTTTTAGCAGTGTTAGATTTAATGTTTAAAGGTTAGGGAGAGAGAATCAGTTAAACGGAGGTGTCGCTTTTTATTATTGGATGACGTAGGCTCAAGGTTAAATGTAATTTTATCTATGAATCTGCTTGTGTTATTGAAGTAGAGAACCGTTATATATATATATATATATATATATATATATATATATATATATACATACATTTACATATATGTGGGTATGTGTGCCTGTGTGTGGTGTGAGCGTTTATTTTGTGTGCATATATATGTATATATGGATGCAAGAACATCTATCTATCTATCTATCTATCTATCTATCTATCTATATACTTACACATTTGTGTGAGTAATTTTTTAGCGGGATGTGTAAAGAACTGAAGATTGATGAAACTAGTCACAAATATCAACGTGATTTATGTGTTGTAATTTGATGTGAGTCGTTTATGAGTTAAAACTCCTACCTGGAGTAGATGTTTCCCGTCCATTTCTCAGGGGATCGATAAAATAAATATTTATAATATGCAAAAGTTGATT
Organism: Octopus bimaculoides; assembly: GCF_046866305.1. Classification (NCBI taxonomy): domain Eukaryota; kingdom Metazoa; phylum Mollusca; class Cephalopoda; order Octopoda; family Octopodidae; genus Octopus; species Octopus bimaculoides. The sequence continues at coordinate 112,004,204 of NC_142929.1, forward strand.
CACTGACAAAATAACAAGTCAAAAAATAAGTAGCCTAGAAAATCAATAACATATACTCTAATCCTCCTATTGAGCAATTTTAATCTTGAGTGAAGTTTTACATCACACAAAATTAATCCTTTAATGAATCATGACATCCCCATAACGCTGGAATATGTCTCCCATCTTAACACCGTTAATAAGAATGAGAAATGAATATTTACTTGGATAGGATGCTAGAGTATTGAAGGTAACTTTTTTACTTTTTATGATTTGATCAAATGAAAGAGGGGCAGCATCAATGACCCATTGTAGGTCTCGTAGATTGACAGAGGACAGAGAATATCTAGATACCCATACATCGGATATCTGGCTTGAATCTTGCAGCATAATGAAGTCCACTAAAGGCATACAAGAGCCAGTTGGTATTAAACTGAACGACAGATTACATATAATATTCTAGAAAGGGCAAAGTCCATTCGTCCTACAAGCTTCCAGCGATGTAATTTAACCAAGGCATGGTCGATCCAGGTCTATGGTAGAAGGCAAGCATTTTTCTCATTAGGATCAAATCCCGTGATTGCAAAGAAAGCTACACGGATGCTCCTAATCCACTCTCTGCTTGTTGATATTAAATACATATTTATATTTGACTGATAATATAGAATTTTGTGCAATCGAATATAATTGGTTTAAAGAGTAATTAGACAGATCACAAAGTATTCTAACAACAATATACGCTTTTATTTTCTCTGGTTAGTTTTAAAACTTGTTTACACATTTTCAAGCTAAAGGTGTGCGGTGTACGTCTAGCGATTGTTTCCTTTGACAACTCAGAACGCGCCTTTTTGAGTTTGCTCTTTGGAACAATCTAGGTATAGATAGAAAAGATAAAATTTTTACGTATTGTGTATATATACTCAGAAACGAAGTTGAGCATAATACATAAGACACTTGTCGAATGAAAATGCTTATTGAGAGATAGATATGCAGAAGTTAAGAGCGACACAGTCGTGTTTACTTCATTTAGCGTTCATTTTATTAGGTTTGGTTAATTCTTCTTGTCATAATAAAAACAATGTAAAACTATATTTTTCAAGTTAAGGCAAATGTCAATATTTTTGTCAACTTATCTCTCATACATTATCGAGAGTGATCTAATATCAAATTAATCCCTTAAGTTTTGAGCAGGCTAGTGTATCAAAACAATATTACTGCAAATAAAAAGTATTTTGCCTTATCTGGACACCAATGCTCTTTAGATAATTAATCCTATTTCAATTTCTAAGATTCTAGAAAATTATTACGCACTACCGAAGAAGCCTTTATGCGGTCACCCAATCTGTAAAAAGTTTCAGTCAAATACATTTTAAGGATTAAATAATTAATTATACAAAGTATATAAAGAACTAATATCATAGATCTACACAAAATACATCTAATAAATAAAAATAAAAATAAATGCTATTCCCTCTCAAATTACCTTTCTGAACATGACACGCAAAATGAAAGATTCTTCAGTACCACAGGCGGTATTAGAAACACCTTCATGGAAATAAAATATTTTACAATCACTCTCGATGTTCAAGAAATATTCTTATCAACTGAACACAGAACATCCATTATTCCAAATTATACTAAAATCAGGCTAAACTGATACTTTCACTGGGGAAGTGGTTTGGTTACATTTATAAAAAACGTGCAATCAATAAAAAAAAAACAGATATCATAAATGGCATTCGTAAAATAATGGGTAACGATACGACGCATGAAGTTACTACGCGCATTAATATATATAAACAGGAATCCCTCGCGCTACGATTACCTCAGGTTACGTGATTTTGCGTTTACAGGAATTGTAAAGCATGTCCCCCTACTTTCGGGATACGACCTGTAATTTCGCTCCTATGGTAATTCTGATAAATCAAGAGAAATTACACTTTCTTCTTAGCCAAGAGACTACTTCTCAGCATTTTAGGTAAGATGCAACACAGACAGACAGACAAACAGACCGACAGACAGACAGGCACACACACACACACACACACACACACACACACACACACACACACACACACACACACACACACACAGAGTTGAGTGGGCAACGCAAGAAAGGGGAACTCAAGTCTTTTAGTAGGAGTTATATTATCATTTAAAACAGTTTGAGTCGACCCCATGCAACTTAAAGTTTTGGAGACTTCTTACAGAAACTTACTTTAAGTCGTATGGAACCGAATCAAATTGTTTTAAATAATAATAATTATAATCCTTTCTACTAAAGGCACAAGGCCTGAAATTTGGAGGGAGGGGACTAGTCGATTGCATCGACCCCAGTGTTTCATTGGTACCTAATTTATCGACCTTGAAAGGATGAAAAGCTAAGTTGACCTCAGCGGAATTTGAACTCAGAACGTAATAACGGACGAAATGCCGCTAAGCATTTGTTCGGCGTGATAACGATTCTGCCAGCTCGCCGCCTCAATAATGATGATGATGATGATGATGATGATGATGATGATGATGATGATGATGATGATGATGATAATAATAATAATAATAATAATAATAATAATAATAATAATAATAATGATAATAATAATAATAATGGGGGAGTAAAAAAGAAATGATTGAAAAGCAGTGAAAAGTGAAAATGCAGGGAACCATAAAAGTGAGCGAAGCTGTAGATCCAGCACGATTTCAGAAAGATCAGAGAGAGCATATGAAGAAAATTTGGCAGGACAAGAAAATGCACAGTCAGTTCTTGAAGAATAAAGATGATATTGATTGGAATGGAACCTGGCATGGCTGCAGAAGGGAGACTTAAAAGGGCCCACTGAGGTATTGGTGTGCAGCGCTCAAGAACAGGCTTTCAGAACAAACTACTCCAAATATCACATAGATAAAAGCACTGACTCGTCACAATGTAGGATGTGTCCTGAGATGGGAGGAAGTATAAACCATATCGTTAATGAGTGCTGTAAGCTCGCAGAACGCGAATACAAAAGGAGACACGACAATGTGGCCAGATATGTCCACTGGCTGTTGTGCGGTAAAGCAAACCTTGAGAGAGCCAAACAATGGTATAAACACAAGCCAGAGGGAGTAATGGAAAACGAACATTACAAAATACTCTGGGATTTTAACATACAGTGCGACAAAGTCATAGAGGCGAGACGGTGTGGTTGGCCCAGAGGGATCTTTTGAAATTGAATCGGTCGACCAGCGCATTGCAGTCGTGCACGAACAAGTCTAGGCTACTGAACTGGCCTGAGGCGGCGTCCAGTTGGAAGGGCGGCGCCCCAGCTCCGAGAAGCAATCCCGATTGTCATGACGCTGTGTAGATGTGTGGAATAATGCGCGTAGTTTGATGCAGTGCAGGAACTGGCTGACGTCAGAGTGGGTCCTAAATTCGTAGCGGTGGGGCGTGAGAGGTGTGAAGCGGAGACCCTTGCTGAGGAGTGAGCGTTCGGCAGCGAACAGGGGAAGGTTGAGTGGTATAGTGACAATAGCGTGTGGGAGCAGGGTGGTGGGGGAGTGGGGTCGAGGAGAGGGGTGCAGAGGTGTGTGTGGGAGGGTTGGAATGGTTGGGTGTGGAAGGAGGTAGGGCTGAAAATGTCTGGTGGGGGCGTGTGGATGTGTAAAGGGTGTAAGGTGGGGGTAGGGGTGGGGATGTCCGGGTGAGGGGCGTATGGTAGTGTGGAGGGTGCAAGGGGAGAGGCATGGTGGTTGCGGGAGTGGGAGGGGTCGGGGGAGCTGAAGAGTGGGAGGGTATCAGGGATGTAGGAAGGGGACAGGTGGTGAAGGGTAGAGGAGGTGGTGGAGTTTTTGTTTTTTGTGTGTGAGGAAATTATGGAATTGGTGGTTGAGATCAAGAAGGAAGCGGAGAATGGGTTGGATGAAGGGTGGAGGGCAGAGGGAGGAAAGGAGGAGGTAAGCTTGGGGGAGTTGGTGGTCGAGGGAACGAAGGAAGGAGCAGGTGGAACGGATGGTAGCACGGATGAAGAGGCGGGAAGTGCGGGTGAGTTGGGCTCGATGGACGGAGAGGAATAGGGGGTAGTGTGGAACTTCAAGCGGAAGCCACGGGGGTGTGACGTGATGACGGAGACAACGGCTAAGGAAAGAGAGATGGCTAGAGTGGCGAGTTTTTTAAAAAGCAAGTGAGAGAGCTTTTTAGCCTCTCATTTTCTCTGTCAAACTATACATTCTTGACTTCTCACACCTCTACAAAGCATACCAACAATCTTATACATTGATGATGCACGCTCAAAGCTACGCAGTATATGACAGGCAGTAGACAGAAACAAAAAAAACTGGTGAGATGGATCTGTGGGTGCCGCTGCATCGTTGGGCACACTAGATGGATTCCATAGGAGTGCTGGTTCGGCGCTGCACTGAAGCTATACAATAATAACAATAATAGCAACAAGAACAACCACAGTAGCAGCAGTAGCAGCAGTAGCAGCAATAGTAGCAAAATATTTTGGGAAACTGTTATTAAGATAGGTAGTAGAAAAATCTGTAGCGGGATATTGGTTCTGTATTAGCTACTTTAAGGTTGAGTGTTACATAGTAGAAGACTGCTTGTTGAACTGCTAACTCTTTGAGTAAAAAGGAAGTTCATAACTAGTGTATTGGAGGAAGAGTTATCGATATTGTGTAGAGTACGTCTTGGATACGAAACAAGATGAATGTAATTGTAAGAGTAAAGAAGAAAGCTTGTCGATATTTATGAGTGGATTTATAAATGTAATCAAAAAAAAAAAATGTTCATAAATAGTGAATACATATGATTGAAAAGCAGTGAAAAGTGAAAATGCAGGGAACCATAAAAGTGAGCGAAGCTGTAGATCCAGCACGATTTCAGAAAGATCAGAGAGAGCATATGAAGAAAATTTAGCAGGACAAGAAAATGCACAGTCAGTTCTTGAAGAATAAAGATGATATTGATTGGAATGGAACCTGGCATGGCTGCAGAAGGGAGACTTAAAAGCAAATAGCAAAAATGTAGGAATTATTTATTTTAGCTTTTCCAAATAGGTCTCATGGTAAATTAAATGATAAAATGAAGCTAACTCTAAAAATATTAGCCTTCCCTCAAGCAAATGAATATGTAGAAGAAAGTATTTGAGGGTATTGCAAGCTAGCTACAGAAACGACGAATGTAGAAAAATTATTATTAGCTAGACTGAGACACACTTTAGGAGGCCATTTGCGCCATTGAGAATTGAACGTTTGGATCAAGGACATACTGTATCATAAATAACCAATTACAAAACTCTATTTTATGATGTGTCCTGATATTCAAATGAGTCGGTCAATTTTGGTTTGTCATAAATACAGTGTTTCCTCTGTTCTTGTAGTTTTATATGTACATAAAAAAAAACACTATTCGGAAGATATTTGTAACTTTCAACAACTTTTATCGCTTTCACTTTCGCCCTTTTTATCTTTCATTAGAAATTATTTGACTATCTCATCCATCCATCCATCCATCCATCTATTATGTCTGTTCGATAAGTGCTGATCTGGGGCGACATAATATATTCCTCTATATATCTTTCATACAATGTATATTTTAGTATATGAGCTAGATTTAAGCATCATATACATAGAACTGAAAAATGAAATTCATGCTACTCAGTCTCGAATACTAATGTAAAATGCATTGAGGCTTATAAATGATTGTCATAAGTAAGCTATTGGATAGACTCAGAGGCATGTTCATCAATATGATTTAGGAAAAACTTCCCTTACTGTTAGACGGATAAAATTTTATAATTTCATTACTAACTACTGTTTTAACATGATCACACACGCATATATTCGCATGCACGCACACACACAGAGGCGCGCGCGCATATATAGAACGTTTATGAATATAGCGGAATCTATTGATCACTTTGAGACGGAGCATTTTAGACAACAGTAACCAACTGAAGACATTGAGCACTGAAAACGAGCGTTTTGGGGACCCACTAATTTTGACTTTAATAGCTGCTTTAGAACATCTGCGATTATATATAGAAAAAAACTGCCATGTATTTAGTATGTCCAGATGAAAGCACTAGTAGTGTTTCTTTCGGGCTTCAGAATTGTCAGTGTGCAAATGAAATGCTTGAATGGAAGATTTAAATATATGTGTGTAAGAAATTGGCCCTTTAATGTAATCAGTATCCTGTGGAATACCTGATTGTTAGAAAAGAAGAGGATGAGTGAAAAAATAGATTTGTTGTGCAATATATAGATTCATAGAATTTTGTGGCAATTACAGAAGGCTCCTCTAGTGGACCCGGCTACCATACAATATAGAGTATAATGTAGAATTCTATATAGATATATATATATATATATACTTAGAGAGAGAGAGAGAGAAAGAGAGAGGGAGTAAATGTATACATATGTGGATTGTGCACACACATACACATATGTAACAACAGAAGGAAGCAAAACTTTTTCCGTAATAATTTTTCCAGTCATAAGAAATAATCAAAAGGTGGCAATCTTTTCATATGCAGAGATTCCTTTTTAAAAATGGGCAAAAATTCATTAATTCATATTAAAACTCAAGTACATTAAAACGCTTGCACGCAATGTTGATGGAAGAACAGAAAATAGAGCGTCAAACCAAAGAGAAGTGGTATAAATCTGCAAAAACAAGTCAACATACGGAGGAAGACCGGATAACAATACTACTAGATATATCGAGGACTAGAAACACTCCAGTCAAAACACTCACAAAAAACCTTACTTCTTCCAGGAAGCAGGACTTCCAAACAAACGAAAAGAAAACACTAATGATACAATGATTTAAAGAAATACCGAACCAACTGATCCAGAAGTAAGATATTTATCACAATGAAATTTCGTGAAAAATAAAATAGAAGTTTTGGAACATGAAGTTAAATTCTCACCAACTCCACAACCTGACATAACAGATCTTATAAAAGATACCAAGGAACTTTGTAGAAAACGTCATTCACGGGAGTTCTTCTAAAAGAATTACGAAGAGCCAACACTTGTAAAGATTACCAAACCGCCAATTTAAACTGTCGCTCAATTGTTGCATGACTAACATCAAGCACCCAACTATTAAGTAATTTACTGGACTTAATAATTTTGAATCCATTAAGAATATCGGTTCCTAATTTCATAAGAGATTATATAGATGTCCTACATCATGTTCCCAAAAGAGTAATTAATAATTACAGAGACGATCCGGATTACTTTTGATGACACACAAATATTTCCTATGGAATAGGATTGGAAGCAGTAGAATTCTGAATAGACAAATACACAAAAGTCAAGAGAGATTCTCATAAGAATTTGTAATAGAACGATTGTGATTTATACCACTTTTACGAAAACAAATATTACCTTCACACGGAAGGGACGGCAGTGGGAATGAAAATTACACCCACGTTTGCAATACTAGGATACTTTTAGGAAAATATCTATGCTCGATTTAGGACTGCATTTGATCGACATTTCCAATCATATTTAAAAGAAAGGTGGAATAGATCTCAATCTCGGTCTTGTTGAGAAACCCTCACATTGAGGGTAAAGTCGAAAACAAAAGCAAATATTGCCGTAGTAGTCATCCATAATCCTAGAAATCATAACATCGTACATTCAGTCAAGCGATGCCTTCCAATTATACCCCAATCATCAAATCTCAGAAGAAGAATAAAAGAATCTCAAATTATCAACAGCTGAAGATAACCACCAAACCTTAAAAGGCTCTTGATAAAGGTAAAATTCACATCAGAGAAAAAAATAATGAAAAAAAAAAGTGTGGAGATCTTTAGTGGGACATGTGAGTTAATTGAACTGAGCAAAACCTCAAATTTCAAGAATGAGAAGGAACTGAAGGTTAACGCAAATAGGAATTGCAACACAAATGAAATAACATCATTTGTTGCATCTCATGCCAACAATGCAATAAGAATTATATCAACCAAACACACACATGCACACTTACACGCGTAGACATATACATATATGCATTTATATATAAAATATGAAATACAATGTGTATACATATATTTGCATTAGAATATAGATATTTCATTCTACTTATATAATGAGAACGCATCATATTAAATATCCACTGGAATGACTACGTTCCCAACATAAGAATATTCAGGAAAGTTAAGACCATGAGTGTCGAGGGCATTCTTATGAAGACACAGCTGCACTGGGTGGGGCATGTTTCCAGAATGGCAGACCATCCCCTGCCAAAGATCTTACACTACGGAGAATTATCTTCCGGCTGTCGAAACAGTGGCGCACCCAAGAAGCAGTATAAAGATATGCTAAAAAAAGACCCTGAAAGTTTATAACATCGATCTCCACCAGTCCACCACTCAGGCTGCTGACTTCAATGCTTGGCGCTGCACCATCTAGCAAGCTACCAGCGCATTTGAGGCAAATCATCCGGGAGTAGAGGAGAGCCAGGCGGAATGGTTGTGTCAAGGTGGAGCCAAGCACAACACATACAGTTCCGCTGTGGACTGATTTGCTGATCGCGGATCGATCACATCAGTCACCAGCATGCATGCACGCGGGGTGAATGAAGGGGACCCGACCTTTAGCTATCTTCGTATCGAAGTCATTGCCATATATATATATATATATATATATATATATATATATATATATATATATATATATATAAGCCTAGTACTTATTCTATCGGTCTCTTTTGCCGAACTAGCATCTATTGTCAAGCGATGTTGGGGGGGGGGGACAAACAGAGACACAAACATATATATACATATACATATATACGACGGGCTTCTTTCAGTTTCCATCTACCAAATCCACTCACAAGGCTTTGGTTGGCCTGAAGCTATAGTAGAAGACACTTGCCCAAGGTGCCACGCAGTGGGACAGAACCCGGAACCATGCGGTTGGTAGGCAAGCTACTTGCCACACAGCCACTCCTGCGCCTATGTATGTATATATATATATATATATATATATATATATATATATATATATATATATATATATATATATATATATATATATATATATATATATATATATATACACACATATATATATATAGGTATGTGTGTCTATGATTATGCGTGTACACACGAAGTGTTAACTATGTTATATAATAAACACTATGTACTAAAGTCTAGTGGACTGCAATGAAGTGTTAACAGTGTTGATTCAATGCTCTGATTCAATGTTAACTGTTATGGTGACAATGCTGATGTCATGGTGACATAGTTAAACATTGTAAAGGTATTGTTGACAAACCCAAACTCAAAGATGATTGTCATGGCAACAATCTTGATATCTTGCTGGCGGCAAAGTTGACTAGGCGATTATAATGCCTACTGAGGTAATAGATATAACAGTAACCATAAATAGTGTCGTTTTGAATTAAAAGCTAACCGAAGTCTTCTACACTTACGAACTATCTTTTTACCAGAATCAGTGCTGGGTGCAAGTCGCGGTTTATTAACAAATAAAGTAATTTTTTTACGGATTGCAAAAATTTGCAAGAATTTGAAAATATGTTGAAGTCGAGGTTTATTAACAAATAAAGTACTTTTTGCTTACGGATTGCAAAAATATAAAAAAAATATAGCAAATATGTAATCTTTAAAATATATCAGTCCCATAACAGCTTTTACATAAAATCATTCTCAGTTATTTATGATGATGATGATGAAAACGATGATAAAGTTCATCGTCAGCATTAACTTGATCATCGTTGTCGTTTTCGAAGCGATGGTAATAGTGGTATTCATCATCATCATCATAATCATCATCATCATCATCATCATCATCATCATCATCATCATCATCATCATCATCATCATCATCATCATCATTGTCATCATCATCATTAAGGACTAGGTTGTTTATACAGTCAATTAACCCAATTGACCCAAGCATATCACCACCAGTCACACACACTATCAATGCATGATGCCAACCGTTTTAAACTGCACATTAGTAGTATTGCATGTATATGTATGCATGTATGTATGCATGTATGTATGTGCAAGTGTGCGCTTCTGTGTATGCGTGTGCATATATGAATGTCTATGTGTATGTGATAATATGCATGCGTATATAAGTGAATGAGCACGTGTTTGTTGTCGCACGCGCGTGTGTGTCACAGCCTTATAGCTCATGCAAATGTCAACATTTAATATATGGATGTGTCGTGAAGAGAGATGAATTCTCATGTTTTGTGCAGCGTCTTCAGAAGTTATTAGATTCCATAAACACATCATAACATCCTCATCACCGCCGCTACCATCGTCGTCCTTGTAGTTGTTGTTGTTAAGCCAAAGTTCAGATGTGATCGCGTAGCTCAATGATCAATGATGGTCGGTGATGTGCGGTCTGAGTCCAAATCCCGGTTAATTTCTGAGTTTGTTAAAATATTGATTCTTAAAACACAACCACAAAACCAGAAATTAGAGGGAGAGTGAGAGGATCAGTCGATTATATGGAGTCCACTATATGATTATTACTTTTTTTTAATTGACCTAATTGACCTCCGAAATAGTTAAAATTTGACCTCGGTGGGATTTGAACTCAGGTAAAAGTACTGAAACGAGGAAAAGTTATTTTGTCTATCTCCCGATTCTACAATTCCTCTACAACAACAATAACAACAATAAACAACTACAGCTATCACTACTGCTACTAGAGCTGCTCTGCTGTTGCTGCAGCTGGTTTCCTTGTTGAGCAAAATAACAAATACTGAAATATAATGCACTTGACAGAAAAACGATAATAAAACAAGTAGAGATATTCACATACAATAAACAGCGCAGGAAAAGGGAGTAATACACCATAAAAGTAAAAACAATTACTATATATATATATATATATATATATATATATATATATATATATATATATATATATATATATATATATATATATATATATATATATATATATATATATATATATATATATATAATACAAAAAATAATACAAAAAATATATATGCATGTATACACACATATATGTATATACTTTCATCTACATGTGTATATAGATGCATATCAGGGTACAGGACGTTAGAAAAATGAACTACAGACAACGGAACGAACACATAGGAAAACAGATAGCCACTTGGAATTATTCATCAGCTGCCTCTATTCTAACTCGACGTTTCGATATATATATATATATATATATATATATATATATATATATATATATATATATATATGTGTGTGTGTGTGTGTGTGTGTGTGTGTGTGTGTGTGTGTGTGTGTGTGTGTGTGTGTGTGTGTGTGTGTGTGGAGTAGGAATCACTATCTATAATGAAATTGATGACAGCTTGGTCCGAGAGAAATTCTTGGTCCGAAATTCTGCCCTTAACTTTTTCAAATGTATCAAGTACACAAATTCTTAGGTCATAGCTGCGAAACAGAAGAACACTGACTGCACTTTTTTGCCAAATGAAAGCGATGAGAAAAATCTTTATAAGGAACTCAAGTGATAGTCGGATCCGCCCCGCACACAATAACAAATGTTCTGCAAACATTGCTCCACATATCAACAATATCTGGATAAGGAACGATCGCTCTCCATGTTTCTTTGACAGACACAATTTACAGAATTTCTAAACCGGTAATCGTAACAATAAAAACGAGTGGTATGAAGGAAATTTAACGTACCTCTTGCTTTTGCTGCTTCGTAATCACCTTTACAAACTAACTTCCGGTCTTCCATAAGGTAAAATTCATCCCCAGTATTAAGTTGTCGATTGCACATGAGGCAAGCGAAGCATTCCAAGTGATATACATAATCTTGTGCCCTGCGCACAACTTGCGTAGGTGGAATTCCTTTATCACACCCAGCACATTTTGTACCATATCGTCTGGAAATAAAAACATACACATTACATAATAATATTGTGTTTCTGCAATTATGAAAATGTTATTCAAATCCTATTTATATAGTTATATTTTTCTTTGAATTTATATACATTTCTGCGACCTTATGTTTGCATTAAAGTATAGTGGATTCGTTTCGTTATATAAATAAATTGTTGAACCCATTGTGGTAGATGTTATCTGTATATTTGATAATCATATAAGTCATTATTCGTAGATTTAATATTGGCATAAACTGTAATTCATAGATTTTTATTTTGACGAAGGAAAGATCTAAACATATATCATTAATGTGTGCTTTCAACTGTTCGCAGAGCGTTTCTTGTTTAAAGTTTCATGTCCTTGATGTTTGTCCAACATTTACGCCCTAGTTATGGAGAGACTCACTGTACGCAGAGAAGTAGTTTTAGTGAACTGGCACTTCATGTAGAACGAAAGACTGATACTTAATAATACAAATTAATGTAAAAAATAACAACGGTTTCAAATTTTGGCCTAAGACCAGTAATTTTAAGGGATGAGATTTGTCGATTACATCGGCTCCAGTACTCAACTTGCACGTATTTTATCGACTTCGAAAGGATGCATGGTAAAGTCGACCTCGGTGGAATCTGACTCAGGACGTAAAACTGGGAGAAATGCAGCAAAGTATGTCGTCCGACGTGCTAACGATTCTGCCAGTTCGCCATAAGAAAAATAATATCGAAGTATTTTAAATGATCAACATTCAATACAATTATTTATCTCGTTTAAATTGTAATTCCTACACCTACCGAAAGGTCGTTCAAACAAAACTATATAATGGCAGTTTCCAATCTGTGAGTCATAATGCAATCGCGTGGTTGATCATGTAAGGATCACGATGAAATTTTTCTTTTTTACTTTGACAAAATGTAAAATTTTCATGAATATGTTGTAACGCAATAATCTATGGGCATAAAGGATACAACACAATATTTAATTGCAGACAAAAATTGAGAACTAGTTCCTCAACAAAATATCAAATGCTAAGTGCGTCTCATTAAAGACAAAAACACGGTAACAGAGAATTATTAATTCGTTAAAATAGGTTGTAATGTTAAAAGGAGTTGGTTCTATATAACAATTGTAAGTGTAGATTAGAATATTGAAGCTTTTAAAAATATATTAAAATGAGAAATCTGTGCCCAATGCCGTTTTGGGAGGTTTTTAACTAGTAATTATTTCAATTTCCTAGTTTATTGTGCCTGAAGAATGAGTTTGATGTTGCTAGGAAATACAAGGGTTTTTAATCGAACATATAGCAACCCTAATACTTCTGTCAGGTACTTATCTTATTAATCTCAATTCAACGAATAGTTAGGTTATGCTTTTTGATACAATTCCAGCTTTACATTCGTAAATATAAACACACCAATATCCACACACACATGCATTCACACATACACAACAGGCTTCTGCACACTTTTCGTCTAATAAATCCCACACTCACAAGATATTTGCCAAATCTATGGCACTGGAACAGAACCTAGAAGAAAGTGGTTGTGAAGCGAACTTCTTAACCACAGTTATACCTGTGAATCTTAGTTAATATTTAACTATCAATCTCAGAAGGAATGGAACATAGGAAGGATGTTTGGGAATTAGTGTTATTCAGTATGGAGTCCTTTTGATGAAATGAATTAAAATTCTAGATATTTTGGATAGTTGGTTTATGCTTTGTTCAGTGACATAAAGAATGATGATAATTTGAAAAACAGAAAATTATTTGAAGATTTTAGTTATTGTTTGGATGTTTAACTAATGAGGCGAAGGTGAATGAGTTTGAATCACCAAAATCAATATAAATTGTACATAGTTTATCGCATTACAATAACTGAAGTTTAAACAATTTCATCAATCATTTATTAAGGAATAAGGGAAATTTCTGCATGGTACTAAGCTATTAGTACTATGCAGGTGACCGTTATAGAATATATTACCACCTACGGCTATGTGTTCCTTATATATTTTCTGTTGAATGTTTTCTAAGACCACTCTTGAAGTATATTAATATAACGAATCTGGTAATTGAACTTGGCTAGCGGTTAAAGATCAATTTCAAAGATATTTTCATTTTGCTTGAGATTTTCAGAGGAATACAGATCAAAAAAAGATTACAGAGTAGATTCTCAATATTTATATTTAGGGACATGAAAAAGATGGGAGATTGTGTTAAAAAAATCCAACAAAACAAACAAACAATCAAACAAAAAAAGGTAAAAATGATTGTACTTAAAAACATAGTTTTTCCTTCTAAATAGGAGTAATTTCAAATTTTGCCTCAGAGCAATCATCATCGTTTGAAACGATTCAATGTATTTACTAGCATTCATTTTATGAATATGTAGGTATAAAAGGAAAAATCAACTTTGGCAGGATTAACAGAAAAATAAGAAACTATAAACTAGATACCAGAAAGTATCAAACTGACTTTTATCTGAAAACATCAATATGAGGTTTCTAGTTTAAGAAGAAAAATTTGGATCGTATGATTAACTTGAAAATAACAGTAAAGAGATATAAACTGTATATATATATATATATATATATATATATATATATACAAATCTTTGAAAACATTATTAACCAATTCCAAACTACATACACCACTTCCACCCCCATCAGTTAAAAAATGTGCACGCCCTAATTGTGGCACCTGCCCCTACCTACTTGAAGGCTCTGAATTTACCTTCAAACGAGGAACAAAGTTTAAAATTAAAACCAATTTCTCTTGTTCCTCGGGTAACCTCATTTATGTCCTTACTTGCGCAGGTTGCCAAAACTTCTATATCGGACAGACGAGCCTCCCATTACGTAAAAGAATAAACCTCCCTCAATACCGCCAAATTCCACTCAGTGGCCACATAGACTCTTGCGCCAGAAACAAAAACCCTAAATTCATTATATTCCCTTTCTATCAATGTAAAGACAGAATCTCCACACAAGAAAGAATCAACAAGGAGAATCTTTTCATAGAGAAATTCCAACCATTTCTTAACACACACACCCCTCAGTGACCTTATTTCTCTATGAACAGACACAAACTTCCTGTTGAAAAAAAGAGTTCATAACTCCAACTTAAAACACTTGTCTCCCCTTACACACACTTCCTGTTTTGACACCACATTTCCTGCTTAACACAAACTTTTAACCCTTTTTTAAAACCTAACAAAACTCTCAACTCGCATGCATCCTTATTTTTCCTACCAATTTATACATGAACTACTATTGAACTACAAAAGCTCAAAGACAATATAATGTATGGGTATATTTATTTTCTTATATATTATTGTTTTATTTATTATTTTCTTCATTTTGTACTTCTTTGTAAAAAAAACATTTTCATTCTCCTTCTTCTTGATAATTTGCTTCTTCGCAATGAAAACCGGTTAGAAAAAATATTTATTAAAATATGCTTCCAGTTCAGCATTCTGGCTATTTTTCATTTTCCTATATATATATATATATATATATATATATATATATATATATATATGCTATTTTAGGCAAATACTTTTAAACACGGTAATAAAGTAATGTTAATTATGAAGTAGATATTTCTGTTCATATTAAATATCTATGGAGCATATAAATTTCTATCAGACATTAAAACCATACAGCTTGAGAGCGGGAAAAACAGTCAATTAAATCGACCCTGGTAGATAACTAGTAAACACTAAGGAGATAAAAGGACGTAATTAAAATAAGGCAAGGTATTTTATTTGACACACACACACACACACACACACACACACATATATGTATGTATGTATGTATATATATATATATATATATATATATATATATATATATATATATACATGCATACACAACCTGAAGCTGACACACCTAAATGCACACACAAAGTTCTATTTGCACAACTCCAAATTTAATCAATAAAAGAATTCTCCACAACACCTCTCCATCCTAATTATCATTCATCTGAACCCCACAATCCTCCAGGAAAATTATTAACTTAATTATTAACTTAGCTGGCCGAAACTTCGAAGTCACTGTCAATATTATTCTAGTTAAAAAATAATAAGTTTGTACTCTACAAATGTATGGAGTATACTATTCGGCTTAATACAAAATTGTTTTTATTACAAAACATAAAAACAAACACTACCATATATATATATATATATATATATATATATATATATATATATATATATATATATATATATATATATACCAGGGTGAGCACATAAATGTGACACAAGGTAGAAAAAATAATACTCGAATACCAGAGGTAGAGTAATATGCTTTATTAATAAAGCAGTAAAGACATACATAACAAAACTCTTATTTTGTTCCTTTCTCAACCAAAACTGTCCGACGAACGGGAACGTGAAACTCCGAGTAACAGTTTTTGTGTTATCTTTGCAGCTTTATTAATAAATTATATATATATATATATATATATATATATATATATATATATATATATATATACACATATGAATATATGTATATAAGAAGTTGTGACATGCATTACTTTCCCAAGAGTATAGTGTAGTCAATGAAGTGAATTCGTTAATGAAACAGCGCAGTTTGTTGCACAACGCATGCTACAACTATTCAATATTTTTGCTGTCTTGCAGCGAACGTCAGAGCAGGGCGTAAATTTCTAATAGGCTTCGGCTACGCCACGGTTTCGATAACTGGTTGAAACTATTTCACCGCCGTTAATGACCTTCCCCTAAATTATGGGTCCTTTGTGTCTAGTCGAAATGAAAGCAATATTTTTGTTGTCTTGTTTAGGTCTTTCTAACTTTTATGATACCGTTTAAATGTCAAAGTAGAAGTAGAATGAAGATATCTCTCCCCTGTGTATACACAAATAACCAGTTGACATTTGCAGTATTCAACTCTGAAGCTAGTCTTAATTGTGATTGATTATATACCAATATGTTAAATTGCGATGATAATTCAAGACTTTAAATAGGTTCGTTGACAATTTTATGAAGATGTTTTATTTGTCCCTAATGTCACGCTTCAGTAATATTTATTACGGCGACTACAATTGTAGACGTGTATTATAGATTTTTAAGTAAGGTTATAAGAAATATGATGTAAAACACTGCGCAGGATGTATTAAAATTCTTCTAACCACAAGCGTACATACAAGAAAGGCTCATCTGAAAAAAAAAAGAAACAAAGAAAAAAATGAAGTAGAAAATATTGATTTTTACTTAGGCACATAGCCAGCTTTTGGTGGGATATAGACGATCGGATCAACCCCAGCACACAGCAGAGATCGATATAATAAATAAGGCATTATTTGTACTTAAGGTGATCTATCACTTCTCATAAATCAGAGCTCTACTGGTTTAATATTAATGTCTTTTCTTTATACACAATACACTAAGTCTGTAGTGGTAGCATACAGGCAAATGAATTTATTGATTGCACTGTATTACTGGGACTTAATCGAACTAACGAGAGTGCCTTTTAGGATTTGTTCGGCCTGCTAGAAATAGCCAAATTTCTTTCAAATCACAACTGTCTTACAGAATAAATTAGATAATGCAGTGTTACCCACCTATAAAGGTGCAAGATGATCATGAATGGGGACGTTTCTGATTATAGGCCTGCTCGATCAAGCTAAACAAACTGCAATTTATCCCAGAAATTTGAACATGAGGAAACTAAATGTGGCAATCTATTTTGATTCACTCTTCAGTAATTTAAAAGAATTGTCTTCGAATGAAACCCATTTCTTTCTCAGTAAAAGTACACACTATCTGAGAAGTATTTAGAATTTCTAAAAAATATGCTATTTTCTGGTGAATATTCAATTGTTTTTGTTGTTGTTTGGCGCTTAGTCATCCGTGATCGTGAAGACCTATGATCAAAAGGGGAACCTGCTATTATCATGTATTTTTAAACTCACAATGTAGCTAAGACTACTATCCGAGTCCTTTTTAGGGTTGTAGTTTGAAGGATGACCACATGGTAACTGCCTCGTTGATTTTCTAGAGTTCATATCTGATAGTATAAGGGTAAAGTTATTCAAAAGAAGAAGAAGAGGTTACAGAGGGAATTCGATACAGATAGATGATATTAAAAACAACTGGTTGGTGTTCTTAAGTCCGACTTTTGAAATTGTCCCGTTTGTCTTTTGCTTTTTTTATGCTCAATTGCAGAAGATAAAAATCTATTTAATTGTTTTTTAATGATTATACGGTACATAAACTTGAAATAACATTTATTAATTACAAAAAAGAAACTTTATATATATATGCCGGAGCACCGCCGTTTTAGTCGAACAAATCGACCCCAGGACTTATTCTTCGTAAGCCTAGTACTTATTATATCGGTCGCTTTTGCCAAAACGCTAAGTTACACACACTCATCGATTGCCAAGCGATGGTGGGGGACAAACAATAACACGCAAACACACACACACACACACACACACACGCACATATACGACAGGATTCTTTCAGTTTCCGTCTACCAAATCCACTCACAAGACTTTGGTCGGCCCGAAGCTATAGTAGAAGACATTTGACCCAGGTGCCACGCAGTAGGACTGAACCCGAATCCATGTGGTTGGTAAGCAAGCTACTTATCACGCAGTCACTCCTTGTTATATGTATAAACAATATATATCATCCATATGTATTATATGTATATATATATATATATATATATATATATATATATATATATATATATATATATATATATATATATATATATATATATATATATATATATATATATATATATATATATACATATATATATATATACATATATATATACATACGTTTATATACATACATACATACATGTATATATATATATATATATATATATATATATATATATATATATATATATATATATATATATATATATATATATATACACATACATATATACACACACACATATATATTTGTATGTGGGAGTACATATATAAATGTCTGTGCATATATAGATATTTTGAACCCAGTGTGATAGATGTATAGGAAGGTTTTTCTTAACAAATCATTTTTGAAGTGTATAATTTTTAATATTCTTAATTTAAAATGGATTTGATCACAAAATGTGAGTTGTCGCTGAATTAAAATGGAAACAGAAGCTTGTATTCTGCGTAAAATAGTGATGTTTAAAATCTATATTTTAATCTTAGAAAAGTATGAGCAGAGAAATCAATTTTAAGAAAAGAGAGATAAGCTACATCCCAATGCTTAAAATTTTCATCTACTATGCATCAAATCTTGTTTCAGAGATTATTGATTCAAAATATCTGTCCAAATTTCCAGAGTTAGTTGAACGAATAAATCGTCAGTTAATGCACAATGAATCCTGTTTGCTGTAAAGGTTTCAACTTTAATTAAACCAATGGAATTTACTCGAGAAAACTACAGACGAAAACTTCGAGCAAGTTTTATTGTACTCAAAGCAGAAAATGATGGAGGAAAAAAAAGTGACTGCCTCCAGTAATTTGTATGAAAGTTGAGTGAGAATGGCGAATATGGTATGAATGAAAGGATCAATTATTTCATTTCAGCATGAGGTTGGATCTGGAAGGATGTATATGCTCATACACAGTGAAAGGGAAAAGAGATGCTATGAAGACAATTATACGAGGGGTTGCTTTAGGGGACCGCGAAAAGCCTGGCTGGAGGCCCAACATTCCAGGTTCTTTTACAGGGCTTAGAAAAGCTGAAGGATCACTGTAATAAGTGTGTGAATCTGAGAGGGGAATATGTTGAATGAAATCATAATTAACTGAAACTTAATTAACTGAAGCCAGAAACTTTTCAGTACCCTCTCATATGAATATATCATTATGTATATAAGCGTGTCTCATGCACACATGCACAAACATTTGTGTGTGCGTGTGTGCGTGCGCGCGCATATTTGCGTATATATATATATATATATATATATATATATTTCAATTCTTAAACCGAGTGGTGCGTTTTGGTCTTCAGCAAAACACTTCATCTCATGTTGCTTTGCGATCACTTCGACACTTGATGCGTGGCACAACGTGCATGACTGTATGTTTATATATATATATATATATATATATATATATATATATATATATATATATATATATATATATATATATATATATATATATGTGTGTGTGTGTGTGTGTGTGTGTGTGTGTGTGTGTGTGTGTATAAATATACATTCATGCACACACACACATAACGTCTGAAATTAAGTTATTTAATGAGATAAAATATGAACTAATTTCTACAATTGCATAATATACATAAAGCGACGGGAGGATGAAATATTCTTAAAATCATTTATAACCATATATTTATATAAATTAAATTTAAAAGAGTGGGATTGTCAGTGGATTTATAGAGTGTCAGACAAAACACTTTCGATGCGTGGTTTATAGGGATGAGTTACTCTTCCTTTAATCTTTGATAACTGTTTAAAGGTTGGTCGGACAGGTCTATTTGAGAGGGAAGTTTCTTGGCTGTAGACATAGGATAACGCTAACCGACAGTCTGTCTAGTACGCGATCGATTCGGTCATCCACAACTCTCATGTATTAAGTGTATAATGGCACAAATGTACATATTATTGACAAATCAAACTATAAGATATTTATCTCTAGAATAATAAATTACTTGTTCTAACAAAGGGGCATTTTTCAATATGGGGACTTGCTGTACATTGATATAGCTTAAAACAATAATTAGTGCTTGATTGTCTGAGTTCATGGTTCGATAAAAGTTTCGATTAACTTTAGATTTGTTTGTTATTAGGTATATAATTCTATTATTTATGGACTGATATCAAATGGTCTTTTGTGTAAACATACGTGCATTGTTCACAGACATTGTACAGTAAGTAGCTTGTGGCAGAAAAATATGTTTAACGGAAGGTTTAAGTTTTTGTTACAATACAAAGTTTGGAGAACATTGTTGATAGATGTTTGTTTGTGTACGTAAATGGTGAGCGCCATCGAGAATGTTTTCAATGATTTAAAATTGGGAAGTAAGTTCGATTTGCGTAATATTTCATTTATTCTTTGAGAAATGAATGAATGCCACAGTACCACGGCTTGCTGTCTATGCAACTGATAATCCTTGGTAGATAAAATGTTCGCGAAAGATCAAGCAGCATACCCTAACCATCATAATAGTGGATGCAAGTAAGAAATAATTATTCCTTGATTTCATACAACAGTTTAATATGCATATGTATGTCATTGTTCATTTTTATTTCAAAATTTCTTGCTAATAGAGAAAGGGGTGGTTTCTAACCTAGGTTCAAGGCTCCTTCAGTGGAATTTCAACATCAACAACAGGGTATTTTTGTTTGTATGTATGCATGTATGTATATGTGTAGATTTGTATGTTTTGCTTTATGTATGTATCCTCATGCATATAGTTGCATATATAAACATGCTCATATATATTTAAATGATAAACTTCTTGAAAGTTTTACAGATTTTTACAATTCCAGTGATGGGTTAGGTCTGTAGTCTTCGAATTAGCTTTCTCCTCTCTGGTTTTGAGAAGCCTAATTTCTCAGGCAGTGTGTTACATATCCCAGGGTCCCAAAAATTACCTGAACTTGTAATCTGGATAGAGTAACTGCAGATTTCTCAATAGTTCAGCGTAGGTATTTTCTTTTTCACTGATCTTTAGCTTTATGTTAACATCCGCTGGGCAGCTAATTTCCACAACTGTGCACAGTTTCTCTTCTCTATCCCAAATCATTATATCAGGTCTGTTGTGCTTACATTTTATCGAGGTCTTCACTGGGACATTCCATCAGCACTCCTTTTTATTATGAATGACTATAGCTTCTACCATACTGTGGGTTCTTATTTCTTTGTCCTCGGGGTTATCCTTCCGACAGATTTCATTATGGAGTGTTTTAGCTACATCATCATGTCTCATCGGTAGATAATACCGTAATGACATTTTCGGACGACTGCTTATGGCGTGGGTGATATTTTCGGTGTTAACTCCACAAAGTCTGCAGCGGTTATCACATTTTACTGCTTTTCCAGCATCTCTATCCCTTTCGTGCATCAGGAACTTGATTGATATTTCCTGTTCCTGGATTACAAACGCATACTCTTAAAAGTGGGAGGTAGTAATCCGGTTATTGTTCCATGATAAACTGCTTTGATGATCAATGTTAATATCGTCTGTTTGTCTATCTGTTTGTCTGTCTGTCTATCTGTCTGTATGTATGTACGTATGTATGTCTGTATGTATGTATGTGTGTTGTGTGTGAGCTTGTCTGCCTGCCTGCCTGCCTGCCTGCCTACCTG
Source organism: Octopus bimaculoides (assembly GCF_046866305.1). Classification (NCBI taxonomy): domain Eukaryota; kingdom Metazoa; phylum Mollusca; class Cephalopoda; order Octopoda; family Octopodidae; genus Octopus; species Octopus bimaculoides. The sequence goes on from NC_142929.1 coordinate 112,026,374, forward strand.
CCTACCTACCTACCTACCTACCTACCTACCTACCTACCTACCTACCTATCTATCTATCTATCTATCTATCTATCTATCTATCTATCTATCTATCTATCTACCTAGATAAAGAATCAGTCAAGTACTGAGTTCAATTTAATCGGCTAACTCGCTTCCACTAAATTTCGGTGAGAGCAACTGTATCTTCATAGCTGGCGTCTCTGGATCCACTTGGCTTATAACCCGAAGTACGCAATACTTGAAAAAATAATTAAATTAAGGAAAATAAAATTGCGTGGTTATGGTTGGAATGCCTTGCATTATAGGTCCAGTGGATCATGGATGATCCAGGATTAAATAACAAAATGAACGACTACTACATTTGTTTATGTAACAATACATTTTTGAAGGTAAGTAGTAAAAGTAAAGGCAATATAAGAGAAGGAATGTTAACGACTGAATGGTTTACTTATTTTATGTATATATATGTGTGTGTAAGTGTGTGTACGTGTGTGTGTGTATGTGTCTCTGTTTGTGTATATATATATATATATATATATATATATATATATATATATATATATATATATATATATATATATATATAAATAATCAATGCAAATAAACAAACAGTTCAAATAAACGACTAAAAACGAAGAACATGAGGACGTGCATAAGAAATGTATTAGCTTGCTCGGTGGAAGGAGAGAGTTCGACGTTTCAGGCATAGCTCTTCGTCGGAAAGGAGAAAGGGAAAAGTCCAAAGGAAGAGAAATCATATCATCAACGGTACACGTACAATTACACTGTTGAATGTAACTCAGAGAGTCTAGTGGCATGTATATGAACAACATTAAAACAAATACAGGTATATCAAATACCATGCGACATAAACACTTGATTTATTAAAATTATCTTCAATTTGAGAGGATATGTTATAATGATCAGATAGGAATTAAGACCACCTCCACATGAGAAGAGAGGATAATGTTAACAATTCTCCAAAGTTGACATGCCATTAACAAAAAGAAGTCAGACTTATTTTCTGGAGACGAGAAGGGAGTTTTGGACATGTGTTTCTACCTCTTTAGGCATCATCAGCACAACAATTGTGTTATTTATCTCCAGTAGGTGAGAAACTTAGACAAATACAAAAAGAGTAGAACTTATTTGTGGCATTCGCAATTTGTATAATTGAAGCAAAAATGTGGTAAAGGAAATAACTCAGAGTGGTCAGTGGCATGGAACATCATAGACAAATACAGATATGAAATACAGGTAAATCAAATACCATACAACATAAATTCTTGAGTTACTAAAGTTAACTCCACCTCTAGAGGATATGTTACAATTATCAGATGTGTGTGCGTGTGAGCGTGTTCTTTCTGGTCATTCCGTTAAAATTGGAAAAAAACCACAATTAAAAGGAAGTACTCAAGTACATCATGTAGAGATTATTAATTCATTTAATGGGAAGTGACTTTTATAAGACTAATTCTCTTCTATTCGAGAAACCATCAATGTGCCTCAATGTATGTGTATGTGTGCGCGCGAGTGTATCATATATAAATGCACATACTCAGATATACACACACACACACATATGCTCACACATATTCAGATTAATAAGTCGATTTTTTTAAATAGTAGTTAACTAAATCTAAATTAGATTCGTATAGTCTCAATATATTTATTTGGAAAATAAAAATAAAAATAAAAATGGTTTCTAATACGGAAATATAATTTATTTTTATTATGGTGCAAATGGTTGCAAGCTTTCAGCAAGCAGTCATATAGATAAAATATAATGTCGGTCTAGCTCTCGCTTGGCTGGCATAACCGGCAATATTAGCTATTAACAATTCAATCAAATGTTAGGCAAGATTGTTAATATTTTTCAGAACAATACTGCACACAATACTTTACCGTGTGTGGCATCATTAAATATTGATTAATGATAGGGGAAGTATTGCATTAAAATGCTAATATAATGAACTATAGGAAATCTTGATTACTTCCTACAAGTCAATACTAGTATAACAATTTCGTCCGATTGGACGTTAGATATTCTCTGCATGCTTTCAGTAAATCAGAAGTTGGACATAGTATAGGAAACGATATTTATTTATTTATTTACTTACTTTGTGTTAACTACCTAAGACGCGCGCAAACTCACACTCATCCCTCTATGCAAACATACATAAGTACATTGCATTCACTTACAAGTACAAATGTACGTCATACACACAGAGGAGACTCATTTACTTGCATATAATACAGACATACGCAAGCACAAAATCAATCAATCAATCAATCAACCTCTCTCTCTCTCCCTCTCTCTCTCTCTCTCTCTCTCTCTCTCTCTCTCTCTCTATATATATATATATATATATATATATATATATATATATATATATATATATATATATATATCTGTCTATCTGCCCTATACATACATTCATAAAGCTAGATTTTTCTAGAAAAAGATTTTGTTCATCGTCTGAAGATTCGTAAGATTTTAAGAACGCATGAAGCGTGAAGTGATGTATTAGCTTTAACGGACTATATAATACTATATATGCGCGTGTATGTGTGTGTGCCCATGTACGCATTTCCATATTTATATTGCGAGTTTACTAAAGAAAAAGTGATAAAATAAACTTTAAAAGATATTCAATTCAGTAAAAGAATTATGCAAATTGTATATGTGAGCACAAATTATAATTGACTTAAGAGAACTAGCTCAGTTGGGTCAGTGGCATGAATTCGGATAAATTCGTTAAGGGATGATGTACTGGATGCAATATGGAAAAAATTCTTAAATATAGGATACTTCCTCTTAGTTGGAGAAAGAAAACAAAAAATACTAACAAAAAAAAAAAAGGCAGTAATTGTTAGACATTCCCACCGTCACCCAAAAGTGAAAGAAATTAAAAAAAAATTAGGAACTAATCTCTCAAATTTAATTCACTTCCTTAGAGGGAAGTTTAATCTCTGTTTTCAGACGACAACTATGGATATGTTTCGGTTTATTAGATCTGATCAGAATACTATAGACTACTCAATCCTACCTTATCACCCGACGAAGATTTTTTTACATATAGAGTAAAGAATGATTTTTGGTTAGTATAATTTGCATAATCAAAAAAATAAAATATGCAAAATATGAAAATAAGAAAGTAAGAATTGTAAAAGCACATCAATTCTTCAGAAGTGCAATAATGTCTGCAATCTCAAAATTAGGTAAAAAAAAACAAACAAATCTAAATTACTAGATAAGTAGATGTGATTAAAAAAAAATATTATAGGTGGAAGATGCAGGATTAATGGAGCCAACCATTTTGCTTGCACTGATACACACACAAGCACACTTTTATATATATATATATATATATATATATATATATATATATATATATATATATATATATATATATATATATATATATATATATATAAATATGAGAAAAATGTATCTGTTTATATGTCATATACCTGTATATGGCATATAAAGATACATTCTTTCTCATTAAACCAACCTTCCCTTGCTCGATCAGTATACCTTGATATACATTTTTCTTTTATCCCTTCTTTCATTTAGTTTATATCAGTAATGTTCTGAAGATAATTTAGTCTAAGACACATTACTTTTCTGATTCTTTAACTAATTTCTCTACTTCAGTATTTGCATACAATCATTTTCTCACCTTTTCTTTCGTGTATTTCTCTCTATTGTTAATTGAAGATTATACTAAAACATATGCAATTTGTATTGAGGACATGTCATTATATAACTATTTTGTAATGGAATAATATATTTGGCAAATAATAAACATATCAATGTCTCAGGCTCTGTATGTCTATCTACTTGCCTAGCTCTGTCTTTCTTTGTCTGTGTTTGTGTATGTGTTTGGGGGGAATGCGCGTTCGCACATCTATCTATCTATCTATCTATCTATCTATCTATCTATCTATCTATCTATCTATCTATCTATCTATCTATCTATAGGCGCAGGCGTGGCTGTGTGGTAAGAAGCTTGCTTCCCAACCACATAGTTCCAAGTCCAGTCTCGCTGCGTGGCACGTTGGGCAAGTGTCTTCTACTATAGCCTCGAGCCGACTTAAGCTGTGTGAGTGGATTTGGTAGACGGAAACTGAAAGAAGCCTGTCGTATATATATATTTATATATATATATATATATATATATATATATATATATATATATATATATATATATGTATGTGTGTGTGTGTTTGTGCGTCTGTGTTGTCCCCCACCACCGTTTGACAACCGATATCGGTGTGTTTACGTCCCGTAACTTAGCGGTTCGGGAAAAGAAACCGCAGCCAAATGACTGAAACAAGTAAAAGAATAAAAGTCATTTGACTGCGGCCATGCTGGAGTACCGCCTTTAGTCGAACAAATCGACCTCAGGGCTTGTTCTTTGTCAGCCAAGTACTTATTCTATCGGTCTCTTATGCCGAACCGTTAAGTTACGGGGACGTAAACATACCAACATTTGTCAAACACAGACACACACACAAATATATACATACATACACATACGTACACACACACACACACACACACACACACATATATATACGACGGGTTTCTTTCAGTTTCCATCTACCAAATCCACTCACAAGGTTTTAGTTGACCTGAGGCTATAGTAGAAGACACTTGCTCAAGGTGCCACGCAGTGGGACTGAACCCGGAACCATGTAGTTGAGAGGCAAGCTTCTTATCACATAGCCACTCCTGTACAACGTGCTTCCACATAGTTTCCATCTACCAAATTCACTTACAAAGTATTGGTCGGTTTTGACCTTCAGAAGAAGACCACGTGGTTTCGAGTTGCCAGTGGAACCGAACCCGAAACCACGTGATTACAAATCAAACTTCTAAAAAAAAAAACCCAGCCATGCAATGGACTGTCTATGAGTTGACACAATTAAGTTCGGAGTGTATTTGACTCAAGTTTCAGTCTTGCGGTCAGTTCAAGACTGAAACTTGAATCGAATAACTCCAAATTTAATTGTAGATACCATTATGTTGTAACATACTATCCTTGTATTGAATATTATATAACTTGATTATTTATTTGTGAATCATTGTACAATATATATATATATATATATATATATATATATATATATATATATATGTGTGTATGTATGTATG